>NW_024883536.1:0-70816 GCF_019059575.1 Amphibalanus amphitrite | reverse complement strand
AATCCATAAAGCTAAAACATCTATACTTGACCCTCAACGCCTAATGTGTTCAGCTTTGCCGACTGACTCATTCAGGTCAGCGCTTGTTTTCAGGCGGTGGTCAATTTGACCACTTAGTTCACTTTAAATGGCAGTGTTTGTTCCGAACTGTGGACACACCAAAAGAAAATATTGGAGCTGACTCGAGCTCCGCCAGGGCCTGTTCTTTGTTGCCAGCTTTACGAGTAAGTCGTTTAGTTGGGCTCGAAAAATTGCTAGATCTATTTTTAACTATGAATAGCTACATCATGCCGTTATGAGAATGTTTTAATGTTTTAATTTGTAGAGGTACGATATGCGATGCGTTCGCCGACTTGACCTGCCCACTAAAGGAGCCAGTCCCACTGGCCTTAACCTATTCCTGGCGGGGGGGGGGGGGGGCCTCAGGAGCCCCTGAGGTTTTTGGTTATTTCTCCCAAACGCGTTGAGCTAGGAAGCTCAAATTTTTTGACTTTTCCTAAAAGGCTTCTACGCAACATGTCTGAAAATTTTGAGTTGATCTGACCTCAGGTCAGGTCACCAGAGGCGGTTTGGTGACCCTACCTCAGAAAAGTTTGCAATCACGCCAGAGCTAGAGTTTTTGACCGATCAATTTCTTCTCTTCAGGGTTCAGTTAGAGTACCAGTATGTGCAATTTGTATATCTCGGAATTTTGATATCGGTGACCTAAGGTCAGGTCAATTTCGCGACCTCCCCATTATAAGTCAATGGGGGAAAAATCAACTCCCTGTTTTTACCACTAAAACGGGTCGGAATGGCCCCATATACCATACATGACTTCATATACGATCAACCTTCACTACCTTGAGGTCTGTTTTGCTGTTGGGCAGCTGTGAGGTCATGTGACGTCATCAAAGGTCACCAAAGGTTTTTGGCCAATAACTCCGTACAGGAACAAGATACAGACGCGTGGATGGTCTCATTGTGTTCAGCTCGTCAAGACGCATCGAATGATATACATGATGACCTCGAGGTCACGTGACCTGAGGTCAACCTTTGACCTTGACCTTTCGAGGTCAACATATATATCATTCGATGCGGATTGACGAGAGGATCACGATGATGCCCTTAGTTTGTTCCTATCTTGACTAATTCGAAAGTTATTCGAGAAAAACTCTCTCCATATCCAGCGCCGCCATTTTGACTTTTTCGACCCCTGTGACGTCATCTTTGACCTGACCTGAAAATGACCTTTGTAAAAATTGTAGATCTTGGCCGTGCGTATCCGATGCCGTTTACCGCTTGTCGCTATCTTGCTTCGTTCTCGAGATCTCAGGGGGGGGGGGCCGAATCGGCCCCCCCCCCCGCCAGTTTCTTGTCCCGGCGGAGCCCGCCAGGAATAGGGTTAAGTCATCCCTGTTAGAAGTGAATGGCACGCGGACAATCAACTCAAAATTCCAACTGTCCCTCTTTTGACCGAGCCTCCATAGCCGATGTGTTAGGTTCCCACCCCACTGTCAGCCACGTATTGAATATTCTAAGATGGATTCACCGATCCTTATCATCATACATAGCATATTATCTGCGAAGTTTTTTATCTAGCATTAACCGCATCAGGAGGCATGTAATCTGCAAAAGTCTAGGTAAAGAAACGGATTTTCGCAGCTCCGGCTTTGCGCATAGATTACACGCTCTCAGCGTCGATGGGAATCGACTGATACGGTCGCCGAGAAGTTGGAAAGCGTTTGGAAAGCGATCGCCTACTTCTATATACGAACATTTTATATTAACGATCTCGGCAACGGGGAGCTGTTCTAACCTTTGGTGCGGCGTGAAAGTGAGCGATGCTCTACAGTGGCCACGTCGTCATGTCTGACCCTGTCAGAACGGCAGCGTTGTCGTACAGGCATAGCAGGCTACATTCACAGGGTTAGTCACATCCTGTTAGTCACAGCTACTGGTAGGCACCGTTTTTCATCAGACAATCACACTATCTGACAATCAATGCAAGCTCACGAAGTCAATACTCACTTGCATTTTACCTACATTCACTCTCAGTCACTCACAACACTCTAATAGCGGTTAGCCAACGCCGGACGAGTGTTTGCTGATGTAGCGAGTCGCCTAACCCCATATGTAGACCCACATACGGGCCCATATGGACCCAGCATGCGGGTCCGACATTGGCTTCTCATTGACCGTCTAGCCGTCGCTCGCCTTGAGATCAGCTGTGCGGCTGCGCTCATGGCGGCTTGAGAGAGTGAGGAGAGCGGGTGGGGAGGGGATGTGCTGGAGAAGTACGATAGGTCGATGGAGTAGCCCGAACGGATCTCTGTTTCCCCTCTATCTTCTTCTCCGTTCCTTTGAGTCTTTTTCGTGCTCCTTTCTCTTTCTCAATCGCGCTCTCAATCATCTCTCTCTCTCTCTCTCTCTCTCTCTCTCTCTCTCTCTCTCTCTCTCTCTCTCTCTCTCTCTCTCTCTCTCTCTCTCTCTCTCTCTCTCTCTCTCTCTCTCTCTCTCTCTCTCTCTCTCTCTCTCTCTCTCTCTCTCTCTCTCTCTCCAGTATCTCTGTCTATCTCTCGCTCCCTTTTCCTCCTACTATCTCTGTCTCTGTCTCTGTCTCTCTGCCCTTATCCCTGCCTTTCATGATTATGCATTAAGCGTTCCTTGAAGACAAAAGCTGAGTGAGGCTGATTGTTTGCTTATACAATCAGCCTCTACATTTGTCAATTTCACATCCATGGCTGAAAACACACTTGACCCCATCACCTCAGCGTGGCTTCATTACTCCATCACGACCTCGCCACAGCACCCGCGCGGAGCAGCCTCTCTCCTCACCCAGAGAAAATGCTGTGTCGGTTTTGGGTGACGCGCGAGCCGCGCGAGGTAATGGCTAGGCGGGATCCCCCGTGTGACACGATAGGCGTTATCACAAGTGTATTCGCGGCCATTGGGGCGACGTAAGAAAAGAAGAAAACAACTGGCTCCAAGAACTTTAAATTATCAGTTAGCATGCATCTTTTCCTTGACCTGTAGAGAATTTACCATTAATTGCTAGAGAAAATTGCATTTAAAATCTTCCATCTATGCTTTTTTCATCGTTTGCACAATATGTTCTTTTATTAAGCTAGAAATACTAATTAGAAATAGTTCCCGCATCATCAAGAACAATAGGGAAGGCTTGAAGTGAATACTTTAATCTAAACGGTGTTGTAATCTATGTGAAGACACTTCTAAAATTGCCTGTAGAAATATTGAAGGCAAAAGTTCAACTTTTTCACAAGACGGATGTCTATAAACCTATTCAACGTGTGACAACTCAGCCGACATTTCGTCGCCTACAGCCCAGCTTTCCCTATTGACCGATAGAGGCGCTGCTATCGATGTCCGCCCGTGCCGCCTAACGACCGTCTCTGTGGCGGTACCCATCAGCCTGATTGTATGACTGACAACCGGTGTCACCCGACACCTGGTAACGCGCCATCTGACACGGGCGTGATGTGAGCGACGGCTTGCCAAGGGCTGCAGCCTACAGGGTTGGGCAGATAAATTGGGACAAATTTCAACTTCCTCTAAAACTATTTTTTTTTAGTGATATAGATAATTTTTGAACATAAATATAAGCTAATGAATACTTTTCCATGTTATGCAGGTTGCGTTGTAATTTTGAGTCGGCTGGTCACAGAACGTGAGTTTAAGCAAACCACTATCAACTTAATCCGCGCGCACATGCATGCCAATACTCTTATTATGCTCCATCAAATGGCTGAAAGTGGTGTGTATCGAACAGACATAAACGTTGGAGGAAGAGATGATATTGACTTATCCTTACATACCTATTGCATTGACACCGGCCACTCCCCCGGTTTTCCAGGGGGGCTAAAAGGCAAAATTCAGTTAAATCAGAGGATCCTCGCGAAAACAGTGGCGCGAGCTTACAACGAAGGTAGCCGCGCCATGAAAAAGCGATATACCAGCACCTCAAACATGTACTCTTATGCATTAATGCATATCAACCTGTTAACATAGATGTTGAAGCAGCAGTGACGTTAAAAAGATTGTTTCCTCTTGAAGGGCTTGGAGAAGCGAGCAAGCACGTGCAGGTCTTTTCCGATGATGGTATCCCCAAGATTACTAGAACATAAGGTTGGACAAATTGTGACGTCACTGGTGCTTGGAATATTTTTCCTAGTATCCCACTAGACAGTCCTAGTTGAAACTAAATTTGAAGGGATGGCAATCCATTGCCAAGTATCTGATTTTAAGAAAATAATTGTTGGAAATTTAAAGTAAGGCACCATGGACTTGTTTTCAATTGGGAACAGGTAATATAAAAAGAAAAGTAAATGTTTTACGATACTACTAAATCAGATTATTTGGTACAAATTCATAGACGTATAAATAAACTGGACTGGCAATTCGAAGGGACTTCCCATGGAAGATAGTGGCGCCGACAAAGCGGCGCCAAAAATCTGTGCTGTGAAACGTTGTATAGCAAGTAAATTTGTAATTATTTTTTAACCCGCGCCCTGCTGGGGGTCCTGGATTTCCACGCCCTGCTGGGGGGGGGGGGGGGTGTTTGAACACCCCCCCTTGTAACTCGGCTCCTGGGCCACGTAGCGATACGCGGAAGGCGGCGTTCGAAAGAGCGTCAAAAATAATGACGAAATCACTTCGGTCAATTTTTCGGTCAGGTCAAAGGTCAGGTCACCAGAGGTCATTGAAGGCAAAATTTCGCCGATTTCCAGGTCGAATGTCGAAAATTTCCAAGATGCCAACGCATAACTCGGGAACCAATAGAGCTACAGCGCCGCGGAAAAGCGCATTCGATAGCCTTATTAACGCCCTTTCTGAGTAATTCTCTCAGATTTGACCTAACGTCAACGGTTTTGCCTGCAGGGGGCAAAAACTGCAAAAACAGCCGATTTTTTCGAAAACAGTTTTTCTGCAATAACTTTTGACCCAAGCCTTGTACGAGCTTACTTTTACCGGCATCGTGTTCCTCTCGTCAAGACGCATCGAATGAACTATGACTTGACCTTGAAAGGTCAACTTGAAAATTTGACCTCAGGTCAAGGTCATGACCTGACCGGAAAGGGTCATGTTGCATATCAGTCGATCCGTATCGTCGAGCTGAACACATCTAAGGCGTTTTCATCGCTCTAGCATGCCTCTATCAAAAGTTATTTGCGAAAAACTGTTAGATACCATTCGTGACCTAAGATGACCTCAGGGCATAAACAAGGGTCACGGACACCATTTTCAAGTTCAGTGTGTCTAAACCACTTGTAATTCGGTGTTTGGGAGTGTTTATAATGTCTTTCATCCAAAAGAGGCGCATTTCAATTTTCTCCCATTGACTTATAATGGGGAGGTCGCAAAATTGACCTGACCTTAGGTCATCGATATCAAAATTCTGAGATATACATTTTGTACATGCTATTGCTCTCAGCAATCGCTGAAAGTTTCAAAGCGATCGGTCACTCGGTGTAGCTATGACAGACATTGAAAATTTTTATGAGGTGAGGTCACTTCAAGTGACCTGGTGACCTGACCTTGAATGACCTTGGTCTGAAATTTTCACAACATGTGTAGAATTGATGTATGATAAGGTGTACCAAAAACGGCGGCGCTCCGCGCCGCCGTTTTTGAGATATTCGCGAAAAACCACAAGGGGGGGTGTTCAAACACCCCCCCCCCCAGCAGGGCGCGGGTTAATGGATGATCGGATCGAGGTGATGGTGGTGCCGTTTGACGTGCCATTTCTAGAGGCAGGTGATGGTATAGGTCCCGGGTTAATCTCTGTCACGTGGCGCGTGTGACTTGCCGACAAACACATTGAGAACAAAAACCTATTATCGAAGCTTTAAGTCCAATCCAATCCTACTCCAGTCCAAGGGAGGTCCAGGTGCCAAATTTGTAGGTCACATGTCCCGGTACCAAACCACTGACATATGGAATAATCGGCACCGAGAGATACATATTGCACATGCTCGGAGCGAAAAACATGTTTTGATGAGGCATTGGCCACTGATTGAGATAGAGCCTCGCATAAAAAAGAACGTGTTGCCCGTGACGAGAGCAAGCCGGTGATACCCAATTTTAAGGTCCTAGCTCATCGGTTGACCTGCCAGATCAGGTCAATGACCCAAAAGTCGGGAAAATCGGGACCTGTTAGAACGTCGTAAAGTGTAGCTGCTGTGAGGTTTTTCGCGGTGCTGATCACGAATATCATGTTAGTTCTGATCACAAATGATGTCTTCATGCATTTAGGCCAGGTCAGGTCAGGTCAGGTGAAGGTCACCCAGCAGGGGTCCAGCCGGGTATTCATTGTAGGTGTCAACCGCCACTGACAGCTTCGTAACATGTTACGAAGGCACCAAAACTACTTCGAAGTTGTCGAAAGAACTGCTAAATTCGAAATCAACTCCAAAAACTAGCTTAGAAACATGTAAAACTCGAAAAAGTGAACCGAGGTCATCAAAGGTCAATAACCTGACCTGACCTTCAGGCGACCTTGACACCCACAATAATGCATGGGCCCAATATCATTTCACATGTTTAAATGTTTGAAACCACAAAAAAAAAAACACTGCAATCGTGCGGTTAATGTGAGCTGACATACGCAGAATCGCGATTCCGGCCAAGCATGGTCTCGAGGAATAGGTTACAGGTCAAAGGTCAATTTGGTCAGCGTCAGATTTTTAGGGTATATTTAAAATTAATTACCTCGAGGGTACTGAAAGTTTTGTCGCGATCAGCGACCTTTTACGCGAGTGAGGTATTCGCCAAAAACGGAGGAGAGGGAGGGTCCGGTCGACCACCCCCCCCCCTCCCCCTATAAATGCGTGGGTTAAGAATTTGACCTCGGGTCAAGGTCACAGAAAAGGTTATGTTGGATGCCATTCGATTTGTATTGCTGAGCTGAACACATTATTGGTTGTTTCAGCTCTCTAGCATATTTCTATCTAAAGTAATGTACCTACCTATTGTCAAAAAATGTTGGAGACGTTTCATGACCTGAAATGACCTCAGGGGCATACATGGGTCATAGAAGAATTTTTTCGATTTAGTATGTCATGTTTACCTGTGTTTCTTGATGTTTGAGGGTGTTTTAAGCCAAAAGAAAAGCATTTCAATATGTGTTCCCTTTGATTGGTTTACGTATAATGGAGGTCACAAAATTGACTTGACCTTAGGTCATACATATCCAAATTCTGAGAGAAACAAATTGTTGGTACTGATTCCCCCATGCACTAGGTACATACCCTGACTTTCAAGCTACTGGAATGTATAATGTAGGAATGACTGAATCACAAAGTCCTTAGATACATGGTCACTTTACTTTGCCTGGTGACAGTGGCGGCGGAAGCGGGGGGGCAGCGGGGGCACGGCGCCCCCCCATCTTCCAGGGTGGGGGTGCAAACATATCTTTTTGCCCCCCCAAATTGTTATCGACGAAGTACCACAATACTTCCATACTACGTCATGAACATATGCCAGTTTGGCTGAGTACCTTTTTAAGTTAATAGAGCGAGTAATTTGGAATGGATTGATATTGTTGTCAATGTCGTCGTACATATTTTGATCACATTGGCTAGCATTTTGCAGTGCGAGTGTTACCAACCAAAAAGGTTTGCAATAGCCAATAATTGGCTAACTTTAATGACGTCATTGGTTTAAAGGAAGCAAGTTGTTCAACGCGAACAACAGTCACGGTGACAGCCACAGCGTGCTACACGTATTTGAACTGGACTTGCCGCAGTGGCGCGGGAACCAGAGGGGCGGTTCCCGGGAACCGGCTGGAGGGGCTAGCGGGGGCTGAGCCCCTCCAACTTTTCGGCGGGGGGAGGGCTCGTAATGTAGGTATTTGAGACCCTCCAACCGGAGGAATCGAAATCGGAAATCTACCAACATAATTTCATAGATTTATTACCTTTTCGAATTGTTAACCAGAAACAACCTTCATTATGGAGCGTTCTAACGCAGAAGACTGTGACAACATGTAAGCACATATTCATTCTCTAAATATCATACATTTCCACCAAACGCCCTCCACACATAATGCTCAGAAATCAAGCAGCTATCTACGAGCTACCGGTAACCGGAAGAGTAGGACGGAACGCGAGTGGCCCGGCATGCGGACGTCACAGAAGCGCGTCTGAGCGTGCCACAGGCCTTTCCCCGCGACTCTGCCAGACGCCAGCCGGCATAGACTCGTGAGCCGGGGGGCAGCATGGGGGTAGCCTGCCCCCACAACTCTGGGGCCGTGGGGGGCGCAGGCGCTGCCCCCACAAAGTTTCATAGGGCCAGGAACCGTCGGGGCAGCTTGTCCTCCCTATATTAGCGGCCGTGGGCCTCAAAGAAAAGCTGAATGGAAGACAATACCTATTTAAGTAAAAAAATCCCCCTCTATACCTGATTTGACAGCTCATGTGTGAAAGCTTTAAACGTTTATTCCAAGTTACCAAAAAGGTAGTTCCTTGACTCAGATGAGACGGGATATCTTACTTTTTGCAAATGTTTTCGTTTCGATTTTTCGTTGTAAAGGCCAAGGGGTGAAAAATAAGTGGCCTAAAACCGGTGAGAAAACTAGATTTGGGGGTACCCTAGGTTCCGGGAAGGATCAGGTGTGCCCCCCCATCCCAAAATACCTTCCGCCGCCTCTGCCTGGTGACCTGACCATAAGTGACCTGGGGTCAGACATTTTTGCACACGTTACGAATTTGATGTATCGTAAGCTTTACTAAGTATGGATTTTATCATTAACGATCATGATTTAATTATTATCATAAGTTATTTTCACAACATAACATTCATAAATTTCATTTCTTTGTTGCTGACGAAATTAGCTGACGATCGTTTGTTGGAGGTGCAACGTCTTCACTTTCGGTTGCTAGGGACGCTCGGTTGCTAGGAATGGCGTCATCAGTAGCAAAATGCCGATGCCAGATGAAGATTTGGTGGGGGCTGGGTATCCCCATTACCCAACATATGAACAACCGCAAACACCATGTAACATCGCAACCAGCCCAGAAGACGTGATCTTAGTTCCAAAAAGCATGCAGCAGACATCGGTGATGGCATTCCACTCGGTGACTTCTGACGGTCACGTGGGACCCCCTTATTTTATGGGATCGGGAGGGGGTTCGCCATTACAGGGTACCTAAACATTATTCCGGGAGTTCGAATCAACAAGATGGAAGATGGCAACATCCTGCATGGAGTGATGCTCTTCGAGGAGTCAGCTCCCCGGCATACAGTAAATTAAATACAAAATCTCCTGAAACGGAGGATCCCGCAAAATGTACCCAAGGGAAAATGCCCCCTTCCTCATTAAACCTCAGCCCACACAAGTTCTGGTTGCTGGGGCGTTTTTGCGGCTGAGTCTAACGAACGTGTCCATGTGACTGTGGTGAGCCTCAGCAGTGCCAGTTGGCTACAATTACGAGCCATTTCAGACGGGAGATCTTGCCGCGCGTGCGGCCAGTCCAGGCACCGATAAGGACTGATGCAGGTGGACCACGGTGACCATATTTGGTGATAAATGTGTAAAATTGGTGTGACAATATGCCACCCAAATTTAAAATGCCTATGTTTACAAATTTCTAAGCTATGGCGTTCTAACTGCAAATATGTATTTTGTCCCAATTTATCTGCCCAACCCTGTAGCTGTTGTTGGCTGCTCCACTGTCTCTTCTCATTCATGGTCCTGGTTTTCGTATAACATTTTAAGCGTCTCACCGATGGGTGTTTACTGTTTTAGTGCTCTACCGTGCAGGATATTTACATTAGCATAGGCGTAAGTAGGTACTCTTGCTCCATAAACATTTAACAGAATAAAACAATCGAGCAATGGCAATATGTAACTTGGAATCTGCAACCAAATTATCTAAAGTAGTAAAAACTCACACTTAACATTGGCGGTAGTCACGTAGTCATAGTCATAGGCATAGGCTCATAGTACTCATAGTCAAGTAAGTAAAAGTCACCCTGGCCCCAGTTGTCTCAGCGCGTTGCTTTTATTTCTTGAGAATCATTTCTGACAAGTGTTTCTTGCTGCTCTGAGAAGAAACCCAATTTCGTTTGTGCCTTTGTGTCCTGTTCGGTGTCCGCTTCCCATTTTAGCTGGCGCGGCAGACCATACGGCTTCTCATATGACTTGGGATATTTGCAAAGCAACAGGTGAACGCTTTTGTGGATTCCTGAGTTGGTAGGTATTCGTGTCAGAATAGCTGCGAGCACCACAGCACTTGTGCACGAAGTATGCATTTCCACCAGTGTCCGCTTAGGCTTTGTTGCGGCCCATGATGAAGAAAATAAGCACTCAACACGACAACATGCCTATATATGTAGTCTTCGCACTATTTCTTTTTAAACAATTATAAGCTTTAACGACAAGTGCCAGATGCTTGTCACAAAGAAACAAGAAACGAAAGTAATAATCAAGATCGCTGGGAAAGAGAGAATTTTCTCATAAAGCTCGTTGATTTAGATTAGCCAGAAAATCTCAAAGGGAGCTTATGAAAGAGTTGGGATGCGTCAGTGATTCCACCCACATTTTCCCCTGCTGATGGTGGTATTGATATCACACATGGGAGAGCTACTACCGGCAATGAGATAGTCCGGTCGGGGCCCAATAACTAGAGCAATTTGTCAGGCGCTGGGAGGGCCGGGAAAGACATTGGTTGCGCCATCCTATCATCTGCGCATACGGACAAGGCGGGAACCAGTGGTGAAAACAGTCACTGCTGAAATAGTTAAGGAAACCATTGGTGAAAATGGCTGTTGTTCGGTTGAATGTGCAACTCACATGCCAAGATACGACTGCCGTTTGTTTTACGGCAAATATTTGCTGATATAATAGGAACAATTCTTACAGACGGGTAGAGCAATATCAATGGAATGCAGAAAATCCAAATGAGCGCCAGCAGACAACATCAGCCAAAATCGTGAAGGATTGCATCATATATATATATATATATATATATATATATATATATATATATATATATATATATATATATATATATATATATATATGTTACAGGCAAAGTGAAAACTCGGGCATTTTGCAAATTGCCTAGGCAGTTTGCAAAATGCCTGACTGGCTAGGCATTTTGCAAAATGCCCAGGCAATTTGCAAAATGCCTGACCGGCCAGGCATTTTGCAAAATGCCTAGGCAGTTTGCAAACTGCCTGGCCCTCCAGGCATTTTGCAAACTGCCTGAAATTATTTTCTCAGGCAGTTTGCAAAATGCCTGACATCGAACTCACACCAGCGACGATGCGTAAGCATCATTGTAAGTGCCGCCAACATGGGTTAATCACAAGCGATACGCACCAAGTGGGAGGACACACAGTGAGACATTCTCCGGGTAGCGCTGCCGAGTTCAATGTCACTGGGCCCCAGGCAGCGCGAGCGGCCCGGCCGCCGCGCCGGCTACCGGGCGCCCGGCGCGGTTTTATCGGTAAACACGCGTTAAACACGGTTATGTTTCTAAGAGCCTTGATGACTCCGGAAATACTTTGTGTAGATATTGATCAGAAAAGAATGTTCTTTCGATGTATGGTAGCTTGGTTGGAGAGCCACACGTCTACATTATCAATGCATTGTGACTGTGTAAAGATGAACCAAGAGATGAACAATTTGAACATGCCCGTTGCATGTAAGACTTGTAATTTCTAAGCGTCTTTTTATTACAAAGGTGTGCACGTGGGTCGTGGATGACCAAAAACTTGCTTTTCTGGAAAAGCGGAAAAGCCACATGTTCTTGTTGTCTATGGATTGTATCTCATCTCATTCCAATGCATTGCCATTGTTTTTTAAATGCTGTTTTTCCTGAAATGTACCAAAAATGGTTGATTTCTCAAGATATAGACCATTTCTTTCCACGTGACACATGATAAACAAAAATGTTTATTGGATACGCTTGTCTCTGTTCTATCGATCGCTGGCAACCCCGTGTCGCTGCGACCCTCTCTTGCCGTGATATAAATAAGCACGGGAAACGAAGAATGTCGGGTCAATATTCGGCCGGTCGCCGCGTTTTTCCGCGCCCATGTTTCTCTGTGCCATGCTCCGCGCCCCATCGCAGCATTCCTACACACGAACGGCTACAACTCCGTATACGAAAATTATAGGGAGACGTTTGTTTGTTTTGTTGGGTTAGGCCCTTTCGGTCGACAAGACCATTGCAGAGCCGGAAGGATGATAGGAATTAGGGGGAGACATTGGTCTGGGCAGGCACCCTAGTGAGTCGCCGGGGCTGAGCCCGTCCAGAGGACAGGCCACCCAGCCCCAAGGCACTCACTGCACCCGGCTACGGGGTGCGCTCCCTCAGGAGCAGCGGTGCCGCTCCAAGGGAGCAGCCCGCATGAGATAAAGTTGCCTGTCCAGCCCGGAGGGGGGTTGCGGCGTAGAGGAGAAGGATTTCAGTATCCTGAGGATAGAAGCATGGAAAGGTGTGATATAGGGAGACGTTGGCTCAATCTACACCATTCAGTAGCGGTTCCATCTCGACGGAAGTGACGCAAGACGTGGGTACATTCGTAAATATTGAATGTGTTTGGGGCTCAGGGACATGGAAGCGACATGGTCAACGCCTGTGGTAAACAAAAACGGTAAAATAAATCAATCACAACTCAGGCATTTTGCAAAATGCCTGACCCGCCAGGCATTTTGAAAACTGCCTAGGCAGTTCGCAAAATGCCTGGTGGGTCAGGCAGTTTGCAAACTGCCTAGGCATTTCGCAAAATGACTGGCGGTCAGGCATTTTGCAAATTGCCTGGGCATTTTGCAAAATGCCTAGCCGATCAGGCATTTTGCAAATTGCCTAGGCATTTTGCAAAATGCCCGTGTTTTCACTTTGCCTGTAACATATATATATATATATATATATATATATATATATATATATATATATATATATATATATATATATATATATATATATATATATATATATATATATATATATATATATATATATATAGAAGTCTGTGACTCTGCATATAGTTGAACGTTTTGTCCGTGCATCCAACGCCACACAGCCAATGCGCAAAATACCAGAATACCCAGCCCCCGCTACAAATCAGTCTGCGTCGCAGTCCATCCGGCTGGCTCCATCTAATATTATCACAGCAGACGACGTCTCCTTTCAGTCGGCACTGCGACGTGCGTAATATGCAGTGAGATGACGTCACAACCCCGCGCGATATGATGTCATACACAGCGAAAGACATAACATACAGCAAAGTGACGTCACTCACAACGAGGTGACGTCACATTCAGCGGTGTGGCGAGCATGACGTCCGAGGCCTTGTCTGGACAGCCGTCTTCGACCCGGCGCGGAATTAGAGACCGGCGTCGTTTGGAGGTTTATGGTAGCCCCTTTAGGCCCACAGTCGGCGCTGGCTATACTGAGACTCTGGACTGTGCTATCTGTTGGAGATAGTCCTGCAGGCAGGGTTGTGTTCAATTTGTGCGTGAAGATGACTTTCCTTCAGGTTTGTCTAGTCTTACTCGACGACGGGGTCACAATGGTGTAATGGGAAATGATGGTGATTGTGTCAATTTCATCCCAAATATTCCAAAATGTTTTTTTCGGTCTTATTTCAATATAACTTAATCATATTAGCCGTTTTCACGACAGGCTATCCGGCGAGTGCACCTAATTTGACCAAATCTGCACCTAATCTCTTTTACAGCGAATATCTGTATTTTTTAAATTTATTTCAGTGTTTTAATCGATGATACTCTGATAATATGACAAAGCAGGCATATAAGCAATTAGTGCAACCCTAGCTGATAGCTATTAAGACACACTGAACCTGATTTGACCAAATCTGCACTTAATCTGCACCAGATGTGCACCAAACGTGTGCCAGATGGCCGTCGTGAAAACGGCTACTACATATGTCATCACTGGCGGATCCAGGCTTGTGTTTTGGGGGGGGGCCAACTCATGCAGGAGCCAAACCTAGGGTACCCCCAAATCCTGTTTTCTCATCGGATTTAGGCCACTTATTTTTCGTCACAGCCCTGACACTATGAATTTTTTTTTTAACTAAAAAGAAAAATATATAAATGGTAGCCCACCCGACCCATGCCTTTATATTACTTTGTAAACACTTACCATTGTTTTTATCGACCAGTTAGGGACCCTCCCACCTTAACATTAGATTTGAGCTGAGATAGCCAAAATGGGGTCCCTGGCTCACAATTACCGGTTTCGGCATGCACTCACAACATCGAGAAATGCCTTAAATCGGAAATATTGAATTTCAAAATTGCAGCATTTTGATTCAGAGGGGCTAATGCTTTTGGATACCCCTCTGAATGTGTGACGTCAGCGGAGATCTAATGATTTTTTAATATTTTACTAAAACGTTTGGTAGCATGTGGTGGTATAGGCTGCTTTGCGCGCAACAAATGCCGCACTTTCAAATAAAGTCGCTAGGAACAGCAGCGGATATCCCAAAAAGTAAACAAAAATAAAAGTCTAATCTCTTGAAAACCGGTGAATATTTTTCGATAAAATTTGGTAGATATTCGTTTTCGCCCTTTCTGAACCTAGCGACATCACTTTCATGCCAATTCATTAACTTTTTTGAAGGTGGGAGGGTCTCTTTAACCCGCTTCGAGTCAGTGCTTGGGTCCCTTTGCGGGCCGGGAGGTGGTAAAACAGCCCTGTCTAACTCGGCTCCTGGGCCACGCCCTGATTGAACTATGTTTCATTATCGTTTGGGGGAGGGGGAAAACGGGCCACTTTAGGCCTCTGGGAAGGGGGCATGGCCCTAAATGCCCCCTCCCTGGATCCGCCAGTGTAAGAAGAGACCATTGGAGCTGCAGTTGGGTACCTCAGACATCAGGGTACGCCCTCAGATGTATGTATAGGACTCGCATGGAGACCTCTTATGCTATAGTGTACTGAAAGGACCCAAAGGAGCCTGTCTATATGGGCTCCCGGAGATAGACGTGGGCCCTCAGGAGCCCACCAGAGCCCCAATGAGGGATAAGTGAGGGATACCAAGTGCCTGCAATTGCATATTGCATAAGCCATAACGCCTTTACAAATCAATATATTATGCATCAGTGGCAGATCCAAGGGGGGCCACATGGGTCATGACCCCCTTGGTGCCCGGGGGCACCACAGGCCTGTCAGGGGCACCACCAGCCCGCCAGGGGCACCACAGGCCTAGCAAGGGCACCACGGGCCTGTGAGGGGCCCCACAGGCTTGTCAGGGGCACCCCAGGTCTGTCAGGGACACCAGAGACCTGCCAGGGGCGCCGCCGGCCTCGCAGGGGCACCATGGGCCTGTCAGGGACACCAGAGGCCTAGCAGGGGTACCACATGCCTTACAGGGGCACCACCGGCCTTGCAGGGGCACCTTGGGCCTGTCACGGGCACCATAGTCATGTCAGGGCCCAGGGGCACCAGCGGCCTAGCAGGGGCACCACAGGCCTGCCAGGGGCACCACCGGTCTAGCAGGGGCACCATGGGCCTGTCAGGGGCCCCACCGGCCTCGCAGGGGGCACCACCGGCCTCGCAGGCATCACGGCATCACGCAGGGGCACCTTGGACCTGTCGGGGGCATCACGGGCCTGTTGGGGGCACTTTAGGCTTGTCAGGGGCACCACAGTCCTGTCAGGTCCCAGGGGCATCAGCAGCCTAGCAGGGGTCCTAGGCCCGCCAGAGGTATATACAGCCCACCGCTAAAGTAATGTAGGGTTTTACCAAACTCAACGGTTGGCTTTGACTGGCGATTGTTTAATGCGAAGTGATTGAAAAGAAGATGTCAATAGCTAAAGTTGCAGCTGCAAGGGTGACGATACATATAAGCTACATTCAAAGTTTCATTGTAGTCTGGCTAATCGTTCCTAAGCTTCAGAAGCAGAACATACCCATGACTGAAACCCCACATTACTTCTGCTGTGGACTGTACCACAGGCCTGCCAGGGTCCAGGGGCACCACAGGCCTAGCAAGGGCACCACGGGCCTGTCAGGGGCACCTCAGGCTCCCGTGCCCCCCCCCCCTCCCCCCCCCCAGATCCGCCAGTGATGCCACACCACGCGAAACACCGCCAACTACCAGCTGCCGCGCCATAAACACGTGCCAACAACAGTCTTTTTTTTAAGGTCGACTCCGCTCGCGCAACTTTTGACTGACCCTCACTGCTACTATATTGCTTCCATATTATGCTGTGGAAAGCTTTACTTCACCAAGTGGCTAAAAACCTCCATCAAGGTATATTTTCTTAGCAATTTTTCTGGCGTTTTGGGGGGGGGCCAAACAGGCCACTTTAGGCCTTTGGTGGCCCCCGTGGCCCCCCCCCCCTGGATCCGCCAGTGTATATCATGGACATTAGGTCATTTTCATCACAAATAACACTATTTCAAATATGTCATTTTCGACGGATGCAATGTACTGCAGCCATTTTGGTCTGCAAAGCTGCACGAAAATGCTGCACCTTGCATGATAATGGTAATGATGTGATCACAATGCATGTTGCAGATCTTATTCATATCATATCATATCAGCGTGAATCAATTCATATCAATTCAATTAATCGTGAATCAATTTATATCAGCGTGAATGCCACGAAACGTCCGGCAAAGCAGTTTCTACCCCGTGCTGTCTGATTTTGATCGAGTTTCAAGATCGCGGTGGCTGATGCTATGTGGGTACGGTAAATAATGTTGGAACACGAGTTTCTTAGTTACAAACTCTGAAGCATAATCTATCAAAACTTCTCGCGCTTCCCTAGATACCGATAATCGGAGCAGAGCCTGGGGCATTTGCTACGCTGCCAACATCTCGCTTGATTTGAGGCTATATTTGAATTGTGCTGCACTAGGCAATTCTCCAAGGGATCTCTTTGTGTTGGGCTTAGGTGAAATTGTTTTAGGTACTAACTGAAAACTCAGCGTCAATAATCGATTTCAGTTCGTCAGGCATCTAGCAATCCAGCAAGCGCCATCAATAGACCTATGAAGCTGATTTAATTCTAGACAATTGTCGCTCGAGCGAGAGCGAGAGCGAGAGATAGAGATAGAGCGAGAGATAGAGATAGAGATAGAGATAGAGATAGAGATAGAGATAGAGATAGAGATAGAGATAGAGAGAGATAGAGAAAGAGAGAGAGAGAAAGAGAGAGAGAGAGAGAGAGAGAGAGAGAGAGAGAGAGAGAGAGAGAGAGAGAGAGAGAGAGAGAGAGAGAGAGAGAGTGAGAGAGTCAGTGTTCGGCCTCCGTTATGCCGACGGGACCACATCTGCCCTCTTCCGGTGGGGTAGGGTCTCTGTTCACCCCCATCGACCTGCCCCAGGTCACAGGAGTGGCGGCGTCGGTACCGATTACGCTCCATCGTCGGCAGCGACGACCGTCACAATCTGTAATCGTCGCTGGCGGCGCGGCTCTCACTCAAGGTGCGCCGTATATTAGGGGAGCGCGGCCAAAATGGACTAATGCAGCGCGCGAGACGGAGCGACCTCGGCGGTCGATAGGCGGGCTGATAGCCGGCCGCGTGGCAATGAAATTATTGGAGACTGGAGAGCCGTCCAGGCGATGCTTCCACTGGACGGAATATAATAATAACTTTTAATAGATATCTAATAAGTTTAGCTTTTCGTAGTTGATACTTGTAGTTAAAATATCATTGATCACCGCATTTGTTACACAACGTTGTTTCCCATCATTCTGATAATAAGAAAATAACAAACGCGCTACTGGTGCCTGGGGCTAGGCAGTGCTTGAAGCTGTTCAAATTCAATCAGGTAGATTCCTTTCATTTTCAATGAACGCAAATATGCAGAGAAGGGGGCATGTAGAAAGAAACGGAGTTTTTTCGACTGCACTGCGCAAAATGCATAATGCATATCGTAGTTGAATTGGTACTTTATCTTACTGACGCAGCAAAGAAAAAAGAAACAATCCATGTAAAAAATAAGCTCAGGAGAACAGAATGACGATGTTTCAGGCACCATCATGCTAAGCATTTTACCAACACACCGTAAAACGGCACCCTAAAGGGAGAGCAATATGGTTCAATGGTTTATCGCAGCCCTCGACGTTGCACCGTTAGTGCTATCGTGCTATCCCAGTTGCTGTATTCCAGACAGCCGACAAAAAGTAGACATGGTGCACTTGAGTTTTGCTAAGTTTTGCTAACTGTACGGTGTGCTAACAGCCTGAGGGGAGTGCGCTAAAACGTCTCCGCAACGGCGCTGGCTAATCCTAACGTTTTATCAATAGTGGCATGCTGAAATGCAGGTCTAAGAATCGACAGCTGAAACGGTCGATTCCTAAAGTCACAATAGCCATCGTGAAAAAAACCGTTATAATATCATGCTCCAACCGGTTGAACCAGTGGCCCAGTTTCTGGGAATGTCTCTCCAGTCCTAATGGTTAGCTGACGGCCAATCATCCAATGCCACGAGCATTACGTCACAAATGCGCTCAACCGATGATACGAAAATGTTGGAATATTTCGATAATGAAGCAATGCTATATCTCACGGCCTCTAAGATTATCTGATGTGATGTCTCTGCGCATACGTTTTTACGTCAATATCCATTAATATGTTAAGCAGCTCATTCTCCATCACCTTGTCAAGATGCGTAGGAAAATGATGAGATGAGACATTCACCTCGAGAAAACGAAAATGTTGATGCTGTAATACTTGGTGCTAAAATGGAGAATAGCTGCACTACTTTCAAAGTCGGTGATACGTTTCCTTATCGCTCACAGGAGGCGCGTCCCATGAGTCATCCTCGTGAGTGATTAGCGTTTACGTGGCCAAACTAGCTGACTGGCGTTCTATTGACCACACACGGATCGGTCGTCTATGGCGACTGCTGGTGGCGCACCCGGCAATCGCGGCAACTTCAGCTCGAGTCGCGCCTAGAGAAGCACTTCTCTCGGCCGGAATAAAAGAACAGCCGGCTTACGCAACAGCCGCCGGATGACGAGAAGAGTCGATAGGCGCGGGTGTCGGTAGAGACGGCCAGCACCGGAGGGCGGCTGTTCACTGAAATGTTAGATGGCGAGCACTTTTTCGAAAGACGCGGGAAAGCTTCAGTGCAGCCGACTTGGTGACGACAAAAATATTATGGATACAAAATTGGTTTAAAAGCATTGAACTGACCTGGAAGTGTCAGGAAATTGTATTGATAGGAATGAATACAAATAGTTGCTTTTTATCTTTGGTAAATATAAATATTAAGCACTCAAAAGCATACAGACAAAACAAGGTCTCGACATTTTGACGCCAGCAACAATGTAGTCGCCAACAGTGTAGTCTGCAAATATCTTTTTTCAGTCCTCTCCGTTCTAATTATTCTCACTCCAAGGATCAACCAGCGCGGCGCACATCGACTACTGAACTGAAAATAATCTCTTTGGACGCAGCTCCATCCAATCAGTATTCATTTCACTGGGTGAGGACGCGCTTTTTCCGCAGCGCCGCGGCAGCGGACGCCTGCCACCTGAAACCACGCTGTTCTGAACAGGGCTCAACTATAACACGGACGGGGAGAGGCAGGGGTCATTACAGCCCTCTGAGCTCGGAGCGGCAGGGAATGACCGGTAAGCCGATCACAGCCAACGCCACCCGAGGCAATTACCGCACCTCCAGCGCGGAAATGACTGAAATGTAATATAGCTACAAATACGAGCAAACATTTAAAAAAAAGAAATCTTCAATGTAACAAACCTTGAAAACATATTGGAAACTTTTAATAGACTGTGTTATTTACCCAAAAAATGAAAGCTTGCTTTCAAAAGGCTGCTTTGCCGGCAGCTACAGCTAAGAAAATCAACCTATGGAATTAACAATATTGCTACGCCTAAATCTTCGTCATGGATAAAGTGGTTTCCGAATCTACTTTCTATTTCGATCACCCTCAACATCTCATTTGTGCACATGCGAAGTGCTAAATGCTGCGTTTTACGCATGGACATTGGAAATTTGGACGTGCATAAAACGCAACATTTCTACCGTTTACTTGCAAAAACATACAGTCTCAAAATTAATTTTTTCACCCTGTCGCTGAAAAAACGGCATTAACCTCACCAACCGAAAGTGAATCCTTATAAGCAGCCTTACACTGAACTCGTGACACTTGTCTGTGTTGTTATACGAGGTATCACCAAACGGCGATAAATCTAGTGCCTGAGATGTTTTAACTGCATTACGTCTACAACATTCATTATCTTCTAAGAGTAGCCTGTAGCCATCAATTACACACTCATTGAAAAGATGCCCATTGCATATAAGAAAATGAAATCAGTATACAAAACTAGCTACCTTGATATATGACGTCATTCATATCAGCTGACAACCGGCGAGAAATAAATATCCACCGAAGTAGGCTGATTCTTTTTGTTGGTGAAGCTCGAGGTTGAATGACGGATAGCGACGGATAAAAGGATTTTTTTTTTGTGTCACACGCCGTTTTTCAGCGGCTGGTGGATATTTTTGGTAAAACTGGCCTTAGAACTAGAACTTTGGCCGAAAAACTTCCAATTAACGGTAAAAAACATGCTGTGGACTGCAAATCATGCAGCTTAAGACCCAACTCCAACAGGATAATTCCTGGTACTTGTTAGAAGAGGAAGCACATGTTTATCATGCCTACAAAGCCGGACTCGGTATTTTCAGATATTCGCTGAATATCTGCAGCTTTAACTCATTCCACGGACAGACCAATCAGGGTTCTCTCTCTCTCTCTCTCTCTCTCTCTCTCTCTCTCTCTCTCTCTCTCTCTCTCTCTCTCTCTCTCTCTCTCTCTCTCTCTCTCTCTCTCTCTCTCTCTCTCTCTCTCTCTCTCTCTCTCTCTCTCTCTCTCTCTCTCTCCTGTCTCTCTCACTCTCTCTCGCACTCTCTCTCTCTCTCTCTCTCTCTCTCTCTCTCTCTCTCTCTCTCGCTCTCTCTCCCCTCTCTCAGATTAACCGCTTGGGCGTTTCTGTCGTCAAAAATGTCGGTCAAGACACTGCCACAAGTTCTTTTTGAAACCGAAAATCTTGCAAATAAAATTTGAAAACGTTTGTCCCGCATTTTCATGACAAACGTCTTCCCGCCAAAAAAAAAAAACAAAACAAAAATAAACGCAAACTGATTCAGTAGTCTCAGTCACGGATTCAGAAACTAAATTGCTGCCATCCTTACACATATCATCTATGTCTCACTCATTGACCACCTCTCCTGTTTCCGGTCATTTCTCGGAAACTGTACCGTATTTTCCACCTCTTCAATATACGGGCACTCGCCTTCCTTTATTGGTGCAGCGCCCTCGGTCTCTCTAGTCTCTCTGGGGAAGGTGGGTCCGGGGCCTCGCGGTGGGGCTACACCGATCTCCCTAGGGTAAGAGACCTGACCGGAAACGATCGTCTAGCGGGGGAGGGGAGGGGCAGCCTCGGCAGCAAGCAGATTCGAACGCACAGAAATGCGTAGAGGTAGAATAGGTATAACGCATAATGCAAGCTCTGCGAATTGTTATAATAAGAATCACAGATAACAGTTAAGAATGGCACCTTACTGGATCGGATGAGACTGTAAGATTCATTAGAACGGCGAGGCCCACAGCCATACACACATCGGCGCCGCAAACGCCCGTACGTACTCGGCGGCGGCATCGTGCGAACCCATGACTCATATGAAACACCCAGTGACACCTAGCGGTCGGCCAGACATTGCACTGACGTGGAAGTGACTACAGGCGGCGGCGCCCCACGAACTGCACCCTTCCCTTTGCTGACAAACCATCACAGAGGGAACATCTTTCCCCACCTCCTCCCCACTCCCCCACTATTACATTATCTTCCCTCCCAACCCATTGTCTCCTCCTTTCATCAGTCCGTCTCGTCTTTCAGCGGGAAATCACGGCACTGACCCTATGCAGGACGCTGATCGACAGAGGGCGTGAAAGGAGTCGAGACCGAGTCGCGCCAAAAGAAAATTGGTATATGAATGTTACGCGTACCACCGATTGCCGAGCACGTGCTAATTAATGTTATTGATGGAGCGTGGCCGTGGGGATTCTTGAGGAAGAAAAAACAGCAAAAAGACGGAAAGGAAAAGCAGGAGAGATGAGTGGGGGAGGGATAGAGAAAGAGAGAGAGAGAGAGAGAGAGAGAGAGAGAGAGAGAGAGAGAGAGAGAGAGAGAGAGAGAGAGAGAGAGAGAGAGAGAGAGAGAGAGAGAGAGAGAGAGAGAGACATCAATCCATTTTTTGGAGGGGGAGGGAGTGATCATTGAATACAGGTAATGAAAACAATTTCGATTCGGGACACGCCACGAGCTCTTATTTCTACATAATACATTGTTGTTTGCGAGATAATAAGCAACACTAACGTAGTAGCTCTTCACATTATCTTCCAAAATCCACATAACCACCTTGCAAAATGCGATCTTCTTTGGACTCGTGCGCAGTAACGCTAACGATCTATGTATCATAAAGCACCTTCCGCCTTCGTCACACACCAATACTTCCTTCGCTGCCGTCGTCGGCGGCGACTGTAGTGAATGACGTGAGTTGACTCACCACCTACAGGCATTATGAGCCTAATGTCTTCTGTCATATGACAGTTGAGGCAGCGGAACGCGTAGCAGGCTACATCTTTTAAAAATTCCACCTCAGACTCAACACACCGGGCCAGACCGTCACGGGTCGACTCGGCTCGGCAGTTCCCCTCACCGACCGGCCACACGCCTAGCCTCGCTTTCCCACACCCAATCCCCCCCCCCGTTTCCCTAATCTATCACTGTCCGCACAGAATGGGCAGCCGTAAAACTCCCATTAAAACGCGCGCTTTTGGAGACAGCTACCGCAGGATGAACGATTCGAACTCCAACAAGTAACAGCTGGATCAGTAAGATTGTCAACAGCTCGTGGACCCATGCCGAGAACAGATACCGGCTGGGAACGCTGGATCAGCAAGATATGTCAACAGATCATGGAGCAGTGTAAAGGATGGATGCCGGCTGGAGCACACAGCCTCCTTTGTCGGGGTACAACAACCCAGGGTGAGTGACCCGGCAGAACGCCTTGAAGGTGACCTGCACAGCAGCAGCAAGCAATGACCTGTAGTTCCAGATTTCGCCACTGAATAGAAGAGGCAGCACGCTACGGCCACACCCCGCAACCACAAGGCCTGGCGGGCAAAGGTCAGCAGCGAAGCGGGGGGTGTTAGCCAGCTGACGATGGGGACACGCCCAAGGTACTAGTTGTCAGAGCTACCGCCAACCGAAGGGGGCAGCACTATCCAGACGTGAGAAAGGTTGACAACAAAGGATGTATGATTCTGGGAGATAAAACCATTTTGACGGAAGATCGGACGGCTCCTAAAGTAATCAGCCCATACAGTAGCCGCGGGAGAAATGACTGACAAATATGGGGCTTGTGACAAATGCAGGCTTGAATCCCAAGGGCTAGAGTCACCGTCAGGTTAATAGCAAAATACAACCAAGAAAATGGACCAGCCGGCCATGAACAATGTCTGCAAATCCCAAGCCTGGAGACTAAGCAAGAGGACGTCGGGAAAACAGTTATACCAGCTCAGCGCAATGGTCGTATCGGAAACAGCAATACGGAATACACCGATTCGCCAAAATCTAAGATGAAGGCTAAAATACGAAGTGTCGTCTCCTAAGTACATTGTAAGTGGCTGGAACAAAGAAACGCTGTTGAGGCTAACTAAAGCTGTTATGGAATTCAACCCAATTCAAGCAAACAACGACGAGCTACCTATATGGAATGTGATAAGATGTTTAGCTACCGAGGTATTTGGATAACCAGAGGAAAAGAAGGCTGACAGGCTGCTGCGGGCAGATACGCAGTCGATAAAAGAATGAAAGTGGTTGAGGATAAAGAAACGGCACGACAGAGCTAATTCACACTTTTATCAATGTTCTTATATCCTACACATCGATGAACCGACTGGTAAAACCCCCAATATGAAGATGGTGAGCGGCCAAGTGAAAACGCACGGGAGTAACAAAGACACCCTGGGTGCAATGACTCCGAGGTCGGCTCAGGGCGTGGCAGCCCCTCGAGCTATAAAAGGTGCACGATTCACCCCGGAGGGCAGTCTGCAGCCGGAGCCGGAGACGTCATCTAGAGGCAGCCGTCAGCCCGGGGCGCGAGTTACCTATGTAAGTGTGGAACTACAAGTCGATTCTAGGGCTCTGATTGGTGACTTTGGTCGGGGATGACGCTTATAGCATGACGTCACCCGCGTACTTGGCCGGACCAACGGCGCGGCGCAGGCGCGCCGAGCCAACCCAGAGGCTCTCAAACTCAATTGTACAGATCCTGCGCATTGAATGGCGAAACTTCGGCGAGTTCGCTTGAGTTTGGAAGCCCCTGCCAGAGAACTGGAGACGGCCGGATTATTTGCTGGACAGTGGGCAGCGCAGATGGCGATTGACGGTGCCAAAAAGATGATAAGGAAAAAGGGGTTGAGACTTGAGCAGTGAATGTGAGCCTGTTGCATAGCTGAGTGGTAAATTGTAAAATACTTAAGGTTTGAAGAGATGCAGTGTAGTTTAGCCGACTCAGGGGCATTCTGCCGAGTTATGTAAGGCGGAAGGGTCGCAACTCGCAAGTCGTTTGTTTACATGATTGCCTGATTAAAATGTAAAGCGTACCTAATGTTTAGTTGATAATACAGCGAGGTTGGGTATCTGCCCAATCCATTTCTTCTCTGCAATAGTGCATTCGCCACTGTAATTCATTGTAAGAGGCACTGGGCTGCGCCGCCTGTTAATTATTCCGAAACCACCAGTGAATTGTCAGTCACTCACAACAATACGAATCGTTCAGTCGTGCGCTGGGGGTCCGCCAAGTTTGAGTGTGCTGCAGAATGCAGACTGGACCGCCGAGAATATAACACTTCCGTCTCCCTGGGCGAGCGGCGCATTGGAGCCGAAGGAAACTGCTTCAGTTTTTTTTTTTTTGTGGGGAAGATACCCATGTTTGAAAATTATGTTCTGGAATGATGCGATAAGGAAAAGGACGGTTTCTTGAATTGAGGGCTGTGGAGAAGAAGCAGATTTTCTCATTTGCTACCCGATACAACGCGAAAAGACGCAAATGTTGCACATTGGGCTTAATAAGTCTAATAAAAGATAAGGGACTTCGTGAATCATGCCTAACTGACCGCGACCCAGTTATTTGCCACTGCAGGTAGGTACTAGGTAGGTAGATACTCATTTGTAAACAGAGCGTTCCACCAACCCTCGCCAGAAATTCAATCAGCAGTTGCTTATCTTAAAACGTTTGAGTGCACCTAACAACCTTTAAAAATGATGTCCTCCCTTTCAATGGTTCGTTCGAAGACACAAAGCCAGAATCAGCCAAGCAATATCGGAATCCATTGCGCAGTGTGTCGACTGTCGGATGTGCCCATCCACATAGCATAGCACACACTGCTAAATGCAGGTACGCTCACCTACACATTAGGTATTCGAAGGACTTGATAGCTCATACACATGGCAGAAACGCATGAAATGTGATTAATAGCTGCAGCAGAAGTTTGGCGTCCGATGCCTCTTCGCCAAGTTAAGACCATGTCAATCTCGGCCAGTCTGCCGCCGCGACGGCACTGGCCGTGGTGTGACGTCATCCGGCTGGCTCGGCGCTGGGTAGTTCCACACTTAGGTAACTCGCGCCCGGGGCCAGCCGCGAGAAGCCTCTTCAGTTCGAGCAACCAGAACTGAGGACTCAGCCGTCAGCCGCTCCAGAATGTGAGTGTTATATAGAGTCTGCTCAATTCCCGGTCCTTCCCCTCCGCCCTGCCCAGCTTGCATTACCCGTGACGACTGCCCAACATTTTCAGTTATCAATCATGCACTCTCAATTAGAAAGAGACAACTTGAATTATTTCGAACATATTCGTCCAAACACCCTAGTGGCCTATTAGGATCTGAACTTCGATATCATGTTAGCGCTGCCAGCAATTACGCTCTCAGTGGTATATGATTGCGAACACGTCCAGTTTGATAATGAGAGGTTGATCATGCGCCAGCAAATACGCTCTCGGTTTGTGTACGGTATACGATTGCGAATAGGTCCGGTGCGCCAGGTTTAGATTTGAAACTGCGCGGCCAGCAAAGTGAACTCTGACTAAATGATTCGAGGCAGTTTGGCGACGTAATGGTCCTGTATCGGTGCGACCAATTTTTTTTCACTGGCGGTGTCATGAGTCGAACTAATTTGGGCATGTTTCAGCGAGCGATATAGGCCGATACACAATGAATGGCGCTTCTCCGTAGGGTGCGTATGTTCATGATTAACACTAGGTATTATAGGTCAATAGTTGCGCGTAACATCCTAACAAGTAAGGGCAGCGATGTAGTGTAAATTTCACGGTTCGTTGCGTTGTGTTTTCCGTATTATAGGTCAATAGTGCGCGTAACATCCTAGCGAGTAAGGGCAGCGATGTAGTGTAAATTTCACGGTTCGTTGCGTGTGTTTTCCGTATTATAGGTCAATAGTTGCGCGTAACATCCTAGCGAGTAAGGGCAGCGATGTAGTGGAAGGTTCATGGCTCGTTGCGTCATGTTTCCGTACTTAAGGTCAACTTGTCAGCTTAGTGGTCACACGAGAACCGACGCGGCAGATTGGAGTGACATGTACGTCTGTTGCTCAATGACAACAGTACTCTGCATTGTATATAGATTCTTTGGCTCCTAGGTTAAGTATACGATGCGTCTCACCAAGCTTGTGGGTCGATGTTCGTGATTGTGGTGCTTTAGTTTGCGACTAACACTGATAATGCCATGCGAGCTTGATGTAGAATACACAGCGAAAACTTATTACTCCTGTTAGGATATGATATGGAGGGAACGTGAATGGGAGGCGCGTACACAGACACGGGGATGAAAGCGTAGTGATGATCTGCGTGAGGCGTTGTAATGGCACTTTCCGGCGTTTACTACAATTCCATCCGATCTCAACATAGGACACACGTCACTAGTTCTCTCCCTCAGTCGTCTGATCGCCATGCCTTCTGCAGAATTCGGAACCCGCCGGATCGTGTCTCCGTTGAAAGAAACCCTTTACATTGGTGATAGCGTAATTGACAGACAAATTGGTACAAAATGGCACATGTATTTACAGACAGCGAGCCAGAATTTGTTCACACACTACAAAACCACCATTCATCGCGACGGCGAGATGAATTCGGAGGTGTCCTGCGTCGTTGCATCTGGAACAAGAAAAGATCGTCGTTAGAGGTTGATCGGATATCTCAACCCCGTGTTCTCCTCTTATGAACCAAGGACCTCGTGGGGAGTGAAACTCGCTAAAATTAAGATAACTGACCTAGTACTGGGAGCTTATTTGAAATTTGTTGTGACGGCCCCTATATACTCGGTGAACCGTCTCAGTTCTTTCGCGGTTAGTCAAACTGTACTTCTATGCTGATGTCAAGGCACAGGTCTAGCTTTGTTCAGGGACGTCTTCCTTCTGGATATAACTATTAAGATAAGCATAAAGTAGTCATAAAAATTCACATTACTTTAACGATGCTCAAGTTATCATAGTCAGATTACCATGGGTAGTACTAGTAACAAGTGGGAACAGCCGACGTACAAAGATTCTTACCTGAGGGCTCAAGAGAGCTCCAATAAGGCCCACTCTATTTCTTGGTCGAGCCACCCCGGCCGGGCGTAGCTCGGTGCGGTCTGGGTGGCATAGATTATTTTCCGCAGCCTCGCGACTACGGCTTTGTTCTTTCGGTGGGCCCGCTCCAGGTCCCGGCGGGCGACCTCCAACTTTCCCTGCAAGGAACCACCACCACCGTTAATAACAGGCTAGCATAGACACCAAATTTAGCTTTTATAAGTAAAAGTTAAATCTATCACCTTTAAAATTAAACCAAATCAAATTTAAATTGATCTCGCCACCCCATGTGATAACAATTAAGGACGGATGCTCGTTCATCAAATAAGTTGACCATCCCATCAGTGTAGTTATTTTCAAGAATCAGGTAATCACAACGAGCGGTCCGATAAGCACAGCAATACAAATTGCTCAGGGTAGAGCAAAGGAAATTCTTACCTCAGCCGCGTGGAGGTCGTCCTTTAAGCGGACGATCTCGTTGTACAATTCCCGGGGCACCTCGGCCGCGGACCCCGGCGGGCTCTCGGGCCGACTTGCCTCCGAAACAACCTCCACAGACGTGGTAGACATGATGACAATATGCCGCGGGCGTGCCGGAGCCTTTAAATACCGCCTGGGGCGCCGCGCGGTGATTCGCGGAGCCTAATGACTTGAGATGCAACACCGTCGGAGCCATACCCCGGGTGTGGATAACTGGGTGAGGACGGCAGGTTACATAGGTTTCTAGGGTACTGATCGGACCTACACGCGTGACCAAATTGAGTTAACCGTCAGGAAAGAATCGTAGCCCCGCGCAGAATGGTGCTTAATCTAACAGAACGGCCGCCGACGATTTGCACCTCTAATGGAGGGGTGCTGCTCGACTCTGGGAACAACGGGGCTACCCCTTTCGCCGGTTATTCCCTTATACGGAGAGCTAAGGGGCTGACGGGAGCTGTCGACCGAATTCCCGGGTACTAATTCGGGTCCGCAATTCTAAGGCAACATTATGCAACGCCAACAGGCTAACTCTAATCCAATACACTTGATAGCTTGTCAGGACAACCCGCAACCGTTCAGCGCGTAGTAGAATTTAGTAATGCCACCTCATTAGCCGTCGTATCGTTGGGTTCATGGACGGCGACGCCTCGCCGGTCAGTGCCGAGCGGAAGTCATAACACGGCGGTCCGGCCGACGACTGATCGACGGCCCACGGTCCAGGCCGCTAGCCACCAGATGGCAGGTCGGGCAGCTGTTAGTAGGGCAGCGGGTCGCGGCCAAACGACGAATCAGCGCGCAAGGGTTAGGTGGGAGCAGTCTTGCATAATTAAGGTTCGAGGTGGGATGTACAGATGGGACACGAGGTACAGTGGTCTCAGAATTACGAACCGCTAACTAGCGGAGTCGAGAGTGATGCGATTACGAGTTCAAGCCAATTACTACGCCACCGAATATCGATACCGGGCATGTTGAGGCATAGACGGCTTGCTTCGCCGCCTCCCATGGTGTAATGTTTACTAGCATGATTGTGTGAGACGAGGTGCACTTCGATAGAATCACGTCCAGAGCGGAATGATATTAGGGACACACCGTCGCGTATGCAGGGCATATGCACGTTTTCCGCCAGTAGTATCCGGCTACTGTTAGATTTCCCGCTTAGGTAACACTGGGTAACGAGGCAGTGAGAGGTTTCTATGGCAGGGGGAAGGGGAAGATTGGCGCAGTGCAGTTGGAGAGTAAGTTGGAGTTATGCCAAAGGCAAGAAGCCGAAGGTCAGGGGTAAGTCACCCAAAGGGCGAACAAGGCAAGCCGTAGTGTCCCGAATAAGTCCTCATACTTATTTTGTAAAGGTGCCCTAATCGGTACTGGACAGCCTCAGGGGAGGGAATAATGTACTCCAGGACACGTAAGGCCTTGAAAGTAAATCCCACGGTTTAAGGAGAGTTCCAGGATATGAACTAGGGTCCCTGGGTCGTGAACGGAGGTGTTACACGCGGACCGGAAGAGGGCATAGGTAATCTCTCCCGGATAGAGAGATAAGTCGGATGTAAATCGCGCATGTGTGTACCAAAGTCTATCGGACGTGTAGTGAACCCCGCAAATTTATAGGGTGGATATTTGTACCTTTACTCTGGGCGGCCCTGCGATAAATATCCTTGTCGCCGGTTAGCGTAGCATGCACATGGATTTCGGATAAGAGACATTTATCTCGCCGGGGAGATCGTTATTAGTCAGACACCTGACACTATCGGAGGGATTTTTAGGGGTGCTCAAATAAATTCGGGGGCTGAGTGATGAATGCATGTGGTCAGAGTAGATGTGTGTGTGTATGTGTGAGGAGCGACTGTATAGGTTAAGGCCGATAGGAGCGGAGCACAGCTCAGTTATGGCAGTCGAGCTAATTAATCTCGAGGGTATCAAACATAGCAACGCTAATACGATTTAAGTGGGCATTTTAGTTAATGGGAGGCCAGTAATATAGGAATCGGTGACTGGACGAATGACCACATTCAATTGATTAATTTAATTACCACCCATATGTTTGGCAGTGGTCGTTGGGACTCCGAATACCCTGTCCTATCACCTTCCGACTGTGCCGCAACCCCAGCTGATCGGACTTTAATCCGAGCAGTGAAGTGACACTCGTGAACCAATCTATACTATGGGTCGAATAATCAAGCCTCCAACTTAAAAGCATCTTCCATCAGATGTATTTGTATGCCGGGTGAATGACTGTCTACGGAGCTATACTGTACTTTACCTTGGAGAAGTAGCCTGTCTCGACGAAGTAATTTATAACTGCTACTGGCCCCGGATGATCTGCTTCAACAATGCAAGTGATGATACCACGCCCTACTCACTCTACGTGCTGTCTTCCACGTATGCTGTGTTACATAAGGCTAAACCCAGACACGAACCCGTGCTACAAACGTCACGAAGGGACGTCGACGGCTTCCTACATATGATAGTCACAAACGATCGCAGACATAAGCCTATCGCCATGTCAGTAAGACTAAGCCCGATAGACACCTCCGTGTGAATAGGGTGGTGACAGCGACGTTTTTGGGCCGCGTCCCAAGCGGAACATGTGGTGAAAATTGACATGGAGTTGGGGGGTTGGGAGGGGGGAGAGGTCAATGGTAATGCGCAGTTTCAACACGGAAAGCTGGCGGACCTATAATCGATTTTTTGTTGTTGAATTAACTAAATTTTCATCTATGTCATTGTTCCTCTTCAAAACTGAATGCTTTGTCAGTTCAGGCCGTCAAAATTGCAATATATGAATAAAATGGTTATCCCAAATCCTAAATCGACATTGCGTCCAGGGAAGAAATTAAACTGAGCAGGAGCCCCTTGGGACTACCCAGGAGCCCTCAAATGCACTGAGGCAAATGTTTTGGCCTCAGTGCTGGCCTCAAATGCCTCAAATGCTGGTCTCAAGTCTCAACTCACAAATGCCTCCTAATGACATGAGACCACAAAGAGCCATTGTGGTCTTTGAGTTTGCCTCAACGTCCGTCGTTGATCCTTTATGCCAGCGTGAGCCCTCAGTAACGAACATTTGTTTCCTTTTTCCGCCCGCCTTTTTTGGATTTCAAAATAAAAGCAGAGATGAATAGACCTGTGGCTCAGGATACTAGCCGATCTCAAATGAAACCTTCTTACGAAATGGAACTTTTTATTGACATCCTATTTTGCGTCTTATAATGACTCACAAGCTAACCAGGCATTGCCGGAGGAGCTGGACTCTACTCTACGTCCTATCCCATTTCCCGACCCCAACTTCTATCAATTCCCTTTTCATTATTCCAGTATATCGACTTATCTGTGCGCAAATGCGTTCATTCAATATCATATACTAGGCAATAACAAGGTAATTGTTCATAAGCTTCTGGGCTTAATGGTGTTGACCTTCAGCAAATGGGTGCAAATAACTTGGCCCGCTTTAGGTTCAAGCAATGCTTCAACAAACACTCGAGAAGCTGGATTGGGGTTCGTATGCGAATGAGTATAACTTGCGTTCTAGTTCAGATAGGTCCAATCAAGTGGAAGTGTTGCAGAGGGAAATTTGTGTGTCCTACGCGGAACGCTATCGTAACTAGCTACGAATGTTTACCGATGCGTGCGCTTTCACTATTTCATCTTATAAACTACGGTACTTATATGAAAATATATTTTAACCCTCGCCGGCCGAGGGGGGGGGGAGCGGGTGCCGCCCCCCCCCCCCATAGGGTTTTTTTCGCGATAGCTCCGAACACGCTGGCGATAGAGAGCTGAAACTTAGCATACCTGACCTTTGATCCAAGCTGCATCTTTAGACACCAACCGCATTTTTGGGTCAGGTCAGGTCACTGACCTATGACGTCATAAGTGAACCTCTGCACGGTCTTCAGATGTCGCAACTTCGCAACGCTCTCACTGCCAGAGGAGATGTCACAGGGAAATGAAACTTGCAGGATCTAGTATCCATTATGAGTCTCACAACTTGTATATCTCGGATTTTTCCTAAAGGTCATATGAGGTCAGGTCATTTTCGTGACCTCACCATTATAAGTCAATGGGGAAAAATGAAAACTGCTATTCTGGCGCCGGGAACGATCTCCAACTATCTCAAGCACACAGAATCGTGATTTGATGCACTTCTTGCAAGGTTAGATGCGTCACTTTTGCAATGTTGACCTTCCATGACGTCATTTATGACGTCATCAAGGTCATATCAGTTTTTCGTCAATAACTCCCGATCAAATTGAGCTAGCGAGTCGAGAAAGCCACCAATGGACTCAGAAAGACCTGCCGAATCGAATGATATGCGACATGACCTCTTTCGACCAACTTCGTGACCTGGGGGTGCTGACCTGACCTTGACCTGAGGTCAACACCCTAAGTTAACCTGACCCGAACAAAAAGTATATCACTCGACGCGCCTGATCGAGGCGAACACGATACATACTACCAAAATTGCAGCTCTGCGGCCGTTTTTTGCGAAGTTATTCACCAAAAACTGAACCGTACCCTGGGGCACTTGACCTGACCTCAGAGGTCACCGGTTGACCTAGGACCTTAAAATCGGGTACCAATCTCTGCGTCTCGTAACGGCGCACACGCTCGCTTTTTTCGCGACGCGCTAGCTCCACCAGGGGCGAAACGGCGAGGGGGGGTCGTACCCGCCCCCTCCCCTCGGCCGGCGCGTATGTAGAAAACCAATAGGTCCGGCGAGGGTTAAGACTATTTCATACGTTTCATGCCTGCAAGGATATAACTTATGACAAATAATACAGCATATATGGAAGACACGCTTAATTCGACGACTAATTTTATCGTTCCTCTGTATTTCCCACCTTTATCGATGGCTAAATACTCGGAGTACGTCAACAAAGTATATTTCCGAAATGGTGAGCCAATAAAACAGCAACAATCAACTCAGCCTTGAGCCATATTAATGTAATGAACTATTTATGCTTTGAGTAAGGGTCAAAAGAAAAACTTCTGACTTTGAGCACCAAGCCAACATTCATGACATCTATATGAAATAATTTACGATGTCATTCAATTATTAGATGACCATAACAAAACAACACATATTTTGATCAAATTCTAAACACAAACAAAACGCACAAGCTGTACAACAGCCAGCAGAGTAACACATATTCCACGACTGCTCACTGCACCCACTCTGGCGCAAGGGTCCATCCAGATCATAGCATCATGGTCATCCAATAGTATCGGATTGTTTCACCAACAGCAGCGTGTAAATGTAACCAGAGCGGCCAGCTTGAGTTACAGTCTGCCCGACAGTTACAGGTCAACTAAAGCTAACACATATCAGGTCACCAGCCTCAGCTCAAGTCCTTGACAAGTACATTTCCAACAGACCTCAAGTCCTTGACAAGTACATTTCTGACAGTCCGTTCATTTCGGCAAACTTTGGCGCGGTATGGAGTATATGTATATCGGTTTGAACGCATAGCCGTCACAGTGCGACAGAGTGTTATATTTTGAGCGATAGCAGACGAAATACGAGAGTCCCATACATTGTTACATCACACTTAACATCAAGACCACGTAGCGGCGTCACATTTGGACTCGCATGCGTTTATGCACGCGCACATACTGCCCCCATCCTCCCCCCTACACACACACACAGACGCAAGGGGGAGTGTTATAGGAGGGATGGTAGCGGAACAAGGCGTCAATGGCTCAGGATACACCAGGAAACGGGTGTAGGCTGTGAGGGGGGCAATGGTGGAAACATTCGGTGACCTAACTCACCGCTCTCCTACAGGTATACGCATTACGATGCAAAGTAATTTTATTATGATATTATCATGTTTCACTGCAAGACTGATGAAGGTAAGCACCCCAATAAGATGTCAAAAATATTGATAGTGGTGTACGTAAAAACAAAGCATAGCGTGATATGCATGCATCTTCAACCACTGAGAAAGGTTGGTTGATAGAATGATATCGGTAATCGGTAAATCATTGACTTTTATCAGCTTGGCATTTATACCATTGTAGACAAGAGGAAAATCCAAATACTTATAATAGTAATGTGGTTTCTGTTCGAGCTCTGCCTTTCGACGCATGGCAATAAGATCACTATGATGTGCTTGGCCATCAGTAAATGACTTTTGCAGCTTGACATTAAAATTGTATCGGTCATGCAGACTATTTATAAAATGCATCAATGCCATTTTACATTCGAAACTGTCAATAATTAACCCGGCAGTTGCTGGGGTATTTCGCCACCCACCGTTTGCTGGGGGGGGGGCGTTAAACGCCCCCAGCCGATAACTCGAGAACCAATAGGCGCAGCGAAACGCACGAGGCGGCAAACGAAAGAACGCGACGAGACGCTTCAGATGAGTACTTTAAAGTTGAATTTTCAGGTCACAGGTCGGGTCAAGGTCAGGTCAAACACCTGAAATCGGGCTTTCAGTAGCATTGACTTCAGGACTTCGCAATGGGCGCCTCTCATCATAAACTCTGTCAAAACGGTGCACAATCCATCATATAAGGCCTACAAGAGTGTCAGCTCCATGTAGGGGTTAGTCAAGCATAGGTCAGGGTCAAGGTCAGGTCAACCGGGTAGGCACATATCCCCAAAAATCAAAACTGATATTCGCAGCCTGTGACACATGTTTTATGGGTAATTTGGGGCGTAGAACACGATGGTGACATTCATTTTATCATATGTGTACGTGTTTGGCTCAAAAAGTTCAATTTAAGAAATTCATGTATCATGGTCGTGAAGTAGTCAAGAGAAATTGCCAAGATTCAGTTCAAGATTTTGGAAAATGCGGAACGATAATCAATAATCGAAGATAGCCATTTGATTGTTCATAGTATTGGCAGTCTAATGGCGTTTACGGCATGTCTGTATGTCTATTCTGTGATTTTATATGATTTTTTGAACATATGCCGTTTTTGGTCGAAAACTCAGAAATCATGACGTCACTTGAACCTCGATATCTCAAAAATTTTCCGACCGATTTTTTTGAAACTTTGTAACAATAAACTTAAATCAATTCCCTACAGGTACCCAAAATTTGGCGCGCCTGCGGCGCGCCGTTTTTATGCTATGGCCCGGCGAAAAAAGTGGGGGCGTTTAACGCCCCCCCCCAGCAACTCGCGGGTTAAAAATACATTACCCACGAATAAATTTCATCAGATGCGTAACTCCAATAGTGAAATTTCAAGCTGTTTACACACATTAACAGTATCGTGAATCGTAATACAAAAAGTAGGCATTTGTGCCACTCTGTCGTATCAAAGGGCGATGAAATCACAGTACAATCTCAGATCTTTTAGGTCAACTGTAGATTTCACACTGAACCACCAAATCCTATTTGACAAAGTAAGGGCATAGGACTCGTACTAGCTATTCGCACAACAAATTTACAAAAGCTTTATCCAAACGTTCTTCACCCTTACATTCCGTAAAAAATCCGCTCTTACAACCGTGACAAAAGAATGTGACAGATTGCTCGCTTTACGAACACTATTGCAATTGCCACTAAACAGCTCGTGAGAGCTTGCCATCGTGTTCTAATTTTTATTCCGTGCAGCTCATTACGGCGCATACTAATTAAGCCTGTAAATAATGATTTTATCTGTTTTTTTTTTTTAAATAAATGACCAATGAAATTGTCTAAGCACAAATAACAATTTCGGACAAACATGAAAGAAAGCTCAATTAAAGGAGAGAAAGACATCAATGAATCCACTGCTTTTATAATTATGCTCCGACCTTTGGCACAAGGTACCTGTCTTCTATTCAAGGCTTGATACGTCTCGTCCTTGCGCCCTGGTGATGTGCCTAATCAGCCTGTTGATGACGAATGATTGCACGCATCCCAAAACTTGACCTGACATTAACTTACCACACCAACTCAAGCATCACGACGTTTATAACACTGTCAACGCTGCTTTCCCAGCACCAATGACGCCCATCTTCAGCAGTTTCGCAAAACTGTTGAACGAGCGTCGCACACAGCAAACACAAAATTGTTCCGCACTACTCTGCGCGGCTCCATCGGTTCCACTCTGGTTCCACCCTGGTTTCCCTCTGGTTCGCCTCTGGTTCCTCTCTGGTTTCCCAGTCTGGTTCCACCGGCTCCTTTCTAGTTCTCCTCTGGTTCCCCTCTGGTTCCCCAGTCTGGTTCCACCATGGTTCCCTTCTGGTTCCACCATGGTTCCCCTCTGGTTCCATCATGGTTCCCATCCAGCTCCACCCTGTATCTCCTCTGGCTACACGCTGGTCGCCGGCCCGTTCTGCCGGTCACTGGCCGGAGGGGTCAGCACCACACGCATGTCCCGCGGCTCGGCGGCGCTCAGAAGAGCCACCTGCGAGTCCCCCGACATGTCCTTACAGATAGTGAGAGTCACCTGGCCCGCGGGTGACTCGAGACCGGCCGCCGCCGCCGGAGTCTCCTCCGGGATCTCCGTGAGCGCCTGTTCGGCGTCCAGACTGGCGGGAGTGCTGGCTCCCCCGGCCGGGCTCCGGGGACTCCGCGGAGTGCGTGACGCCCTCCGGTGACCTCTCCGGTGTACGTCAGGAGTCAGACCCGAGTCGGAGTCACGCACCAGCCGGCCGCCGCTCTTTGAGCGCGCCAGGCGACCGGAGACGTACTTCTCCAGCGAGTCGTCCTCGCGGCGAGAGATGACCCGGTTCAGCAGAGTCATCACGCCACCCAGGACGACGAAAAACGTTCCGGTGCCCGCCAGGTCGTAGGCCTTGGCGCCGGAGCTGTAGCGAGGAATCATGGCCGTGATGACCAGCAGGAAGCCGATGAACAGCAGCACCAGGCCGATGTGGAAGAGTGTGATACCAAAGAGGATGCTCCGTGATTTGCTGGGCTCGGAGGGCGCCGGCGTCTCGAAGTGGGTTTCGCTGAGTGAGGTGCGTGGGGTGGCCGAGTCCAGGGACGAGTTGGTGAGGCGTCTCTGGCGCTCCTCCCGGCGGCTGCGCTGTCGACGCAGCGCCACCGCCGCCTGCACGCCGCGCATGGGAGCCACAGCTGCCGGCCGATACGGGCCGCGACGCCTGCGGGGCCAGCGGTCAAGGTCATGTCAGCGTCACGGGCGCCGCCAGGCTGCTAGCTGGGGAGGACGGGGAGGCTTTGACATGTGAAGAAAGGAGAGGCCGTGTGTAGATGCTGGTAGAGTGGTAGGTATCAGCCTGGTGTAATCGTCATGTTATGTGTCAAATTTGAAAGTGGTGATGCAATTTTTGCAGCTTTGGACCTTGCGCAAAGTAGTTGATTTATACCTGCCTCTGCCTGTAGTTAGTGAATTGTGCCGGTGTATTGCACATTTTGGCTTCAGACCGGAGAACTGAAGTCATATGCACGACAACTCAACCAAAATTTTTTGGGTTTGTCTTTCACTTTGACTATTCTGTCAGATCTGTCGCCCAGCCAATCCGAATCCAAGCCCCAATCCAAAGCAATGTCAAATCACGCTGGTGTAGGTCTGGAGTGTGATGCAGTTTTTTTCTTACTGGATTCCACGTCTTAATCCGATGCACTTCCTAGTATTCTCTGAAGCATTATCTGTCAATTTTCCGGTGTCAGGGCCAGCTGGGTCATGTCAGGCCATCTGGCCTTAGAGCAGTCTTTTCTGACATCATATAGCTTCGTGACCATGATGATGGGTATTTGCGGCGCACCAGTGAGGTCTAATCACAAATCCCCAGCAATCGCCATGGCAGATCACGAGGCCATGCCGTTGTTAAATAAATAATTTCAGACCCAATATGCCGCTCAAAACAAAACAAATGGCAATGTTGATAATAATAAATCCTGGAATGGCCATTTGAAATCAGGCCAGCGCCTTCAAATAACGCTATGAAAAGTTTTTTTCCTAACATAGACTACGCATTTCTTTTCAAATCGGTCAATAAGTACTTAGGCAAACGAGTATGTTGGCAATATGTATTGTGGCAACTGACAAATACCACGCATTTGCACGGATATGTAACTCAGCAACTCATACACTTTATCAGCATCAGATGTCACAGTGCAACTACATGCATTTTAATACTACTCCGTCGCTGGAATTCTAACGCCATTTCTCGAACTGCGCCGAGCCTTCAAGCAGGCAATATAGATTCCAGCCGCCGCCGCCGAACGATCGTGGCGCTTCGATTTTTCGGCAGACCAGTAAACACCGCCCTCGGAGAGGCTGTTTACTGTGGCCACTGTCCGTGTGCAGAGGGTAACATCAGTCATTTTCTGTCAGCCCCCTCTCCCCGCGGAGGGTTCAGAGAGGGAGAGGGGGTGAGGGAGAGAGGGGGAGTGAGAGAGAGTGAGAGAGAGAAGGAGAGAGAGAGGAGGGAGAGAGAGAGAGAGAGAGAGAGAGAGAGAGAGAGAGAGAGAGAGAGAGAGAGAGAGAGAGAGAGAGAGAGAGAGAGAGAGAGAGAGAGAGAGAGAGAGAGAGAGAGAGAGAGAGAGAGAGAGAGAGGAGACGAGGGTCATCATCTAATGAATTCAATGACCCATATCCCAGCGCATTTCATTTTATTTATTTTTTAGCTATGTGGCAGATAATGAAATGTACGACCCGTATCCCAGCGTATCTTTTTATCATATTACTTTTCCGTCAATGGGCGTAAAAATAAAGTAAAGACTCGTCTCTAGCTGGACACTATCCCTCATATTTAGCCACGCGTATGGCAATAACAACCTGGCAGGCAAGCAAATAAAAGCTAAAAAAAATAAGACGAATATTTGAGCAAAAATGGCATTCGTATTAGCCCTAGAAGAAGAAAAAATGATGCTCAAGTGGAATTGTGAAGCCCATAGTGTTGCAGAACGCTTTCAAGCAGCTGTTTTGACCAGCCCCCTCCCGATTTATACCAAACAGATAAGTTTCAGTGGCTAGCTGATAAACGCCTGGAGACTAGCTGACCATTTCCCAATCCCCAGCAGCCGACCAACCCTGTGTATTTAGCTAATTGACCAATTTTCAGCGCCTAATTGCCCACCCTCGTTAGCCGTCAACTGACCAGACAACCGCAGTGACCTGGATCGAACGGTGCCACTGTCCATGCTGTTCACTGTCAGTCACAGTAGACATGTCCATTGTCCGACTGTCCAATGTCACAGTGGAAATGTCATTGCCCGGCTGTCCATTGTCCACTGTGCACTGTCCAATGTCCACTGTTTTTTGTCACAGCGGACATGTCATTGTCCGGATGCCGACTGTTGTCTCCCACGGTGACCATGCCATTTACCGTCTGTCCACTGTGACAGTGGACTGTCCATTGTCCATTGTCCATTGTCCACTGTTCCCTATCACAGTGCACATGTCATCTACCGGCTGTCCACTGTCCAGTGTCCACTGTCCACCGTCCACTGTTCCCTATCACAGTGGACATGCCATTTACCGGCTGTCCACTGTCAACTGTCCACTGTGACAGTGGTTGTGTCTATTGTCCACTGATCACTGTCCACTGTTCCTTATCACAGTGGACATGCCATTTACCGTCTGTCTACTGTCCACTGTCACAGCGGGCAGTGGACTGACATGTCATTGACCGGCGGAGCTGTGGCGGCGCAGACCAGCTCAGACCGACCCACGACCCACCCAACTGATCAATGACCAGTGACCGGAGCCAGCCACCCCTCCCCTCCCCACTGACCAGAGTCCCCCAGGGGGAGGGGGGGGGGGGGCAGACGGCGCCATGGAGCCAGCCCACACTGACAATGTCACAGCTTCACTGCCACCTCCCCCGGGCCCCAGCCTCTGAGCTGCAGCCAGCCGCGGCAAAGCGGAGCCGCCACTCCACTGGCACGGTTGGAAACACGGATCACTGTGTCACGGAGACTAGGACAGACAGTATCATGGTCCATGGATCACGGAGACTGAGACAGACTGTAGGTATCACGGAGAGCAGGACAGACGGCATCACGGATCACGGTATCACGGAGACTGAGCCAGACGGTATCGTGGGCCCCATGTAGCTAAGTTTAGATGACTACAGATACAGAATGATTTCCTTATTGGCCACCCGTTGAAGATCAGTTGACTGCTGCACTTCTTACACAGGCGGCTATGTGACACGGCCTGTCCCTTGGCCATAACGCTTGTCACAGACACGCTTAATTGTGTGATTAAGCGGCTTTTCCTACCATATCGACTATTTGTTTGTTTTTTGTTACATGAACAGAATTCTGTAGCCAGTCGTAGGCATACAGCCCCTCCAACCTCCTTCCCCTCTGAGAGGGACCGGAGACGGACATCCCACATCCCTGTCCCTCCTGTGACGCCGATTTCGGTTTTAAGCGCAATCACGTGACACACCCCAGTCACGTGACCTAGAGGTGCGCTTTCAATAGACAGAGTGCGCTTATATCGAACCGAGAGTTGTACGCAATTAAAGACAATAAACGTGCTCAGTTTAACCTGCTCTCTTCAATAAAGCGAGATAAATGTTTCATAATGCTTCGGTACCAACGATATTGCCAATCCATCAAACATTGTAGTCAGGAGACGATTTGGCATTCGACACTTTTTCGAATTAATTCGGCGTTAGAATTGCACATATTTTAACAAATTGCGCTTTACAACAACAGTCGACTGAGCCGTCCGAGCGCACCCATTCCATCTGCGCCGGCAGGCGACAGAAACCGCCAGTGGCGGAATCAGGGAGGAAGGGGGGGGGTAAGAAAGTGGGGAAGAAGTAGCAAATGGCTTGTGGCGTCCGAAGCTCAATAAGAGCCTAGGTACTCAACCGGAGCCGGAGCCGTCCACAAATCTACGGCTCCATATCTTCTTTGAATTGGGCTGCCTAATCGTAGGCTATGACTTCATTGGTGGTTGATTTATTTCAACCGAATGTCATAGTCATGAGCTGCTGATCGCATGTCTCTGGTCCATCTGCATTCTGTAGTTACTATCATGAAATACTCGGGAAACTTTGCCCTATTATAAATACTGTGGCTGTTGACGGCGTTCGAGTGTGAAACCAAAGGCGTTAATGACGTAGAGGAACTTCAGTGAAAATGTCTCCCAATTACTCCAGTGACCTTGACTCCAGGGTGGTGTTTCACAGCAGATCGCTGAGTGCGCTGCGCGCGTCGGCGCGTTGGGTTTCCATGGCAATATCAACAAACTTCACTCTGACGCTAAGCTATGACGTCATCGCAAAACGCTAGCGCGCCGCTCCGCCAGCACGCTAGCAGCATTCGCACTCAAACCTCTGTTCCCTTTGTACTTGGTTCCTTAGGACCTCTGTTCCAAACGCGATTCATCATAAGCTAACAGATCGCTCGCAACGTCATTCGAGTGACGTCAGGGGTATGCCTTAGCTCCCAGCGCGCGCAGCGTCGGGCGGTGTGACAGGGGCCAGGGCCCAGGACAATATTCATTAAAGGTAGTGTGCCAGCTTTCTTGGACCGTATGGAGTTAATGGCCCAGATAAGGAGAACCGGATTTTTAGAACTTATCCATACCTTCAAAACTCATGGAAACGTCTTAAATTCTTCAAATTTTGAGTACCCCAGTGCGAAATTCGCCCCGACGGGTTGTCGGTCGTACCCCAACCACATTTCACACCACTATGAACAATAAATGCACACACTGAAATCGCTATTACCGATATGCTCATCCAATCAAGTTTCGATAAACCCGTTCATCATCATCTCCTGCGGTTTCGAACACGCCTGTTAGGTGGCTTCTGATGCTCGTCGAGGTCGGAATTTCCAAATACGCGTGGTGCATCGGGCCGCGCGCTCTGACTTCGGCCAAGAAAAATGCGTCAGCTGATCATTGTCATTTCTGCCACTTGCGTGTGGTGAAATGGGGTCATAACTTATAAGACGGCTTTTTCATATCAATTATTTTACATAAAATCATATTTCAAACCATAAATAATGTTCAACAGCCAAATAAAAGAAACAATACCAATACGGGCTTACAGTTTAACCCTAGAACGCCTAGGGGGGGGGGGTTGTATCAACCCCCCCCCCCTGAGGTTTTTCGAAGTGCACGCTAAACGGCTTGTCGTAGCGGGCTGGAATTTTCAATGCCCTCTGGGGCAACCTTTGCGCATCTTTTGCCGAAAAAAAATTGATCGGGTCATGTCAGGTCACGGAGTTATGACGTCATAAGAGGTACAGCCTCCGGCCGGATTTTCACAAACTGAGTGCCAACGCCCGAGGTTTCCTGCCGGTGGTACGGACATCGGTTGATGGATCGTGATGAAACTTCCCATGCATGTTGGGGCAAGTATTGGCTATCATATGGTATAAGAAATTTGACCGGGTCAGGTCAGGTCATGGAGCTATGACGTCACAAGAGGAACAGCGTCCGGTACTATTTTTGAAAAGCGCCCGAACCACTATTTAGCTAATTCTTGTCACCTCAATGGGAATATGCAGCAATATTAGCTTCTATAGGGAGCAAATGGACCTCCCAAATCCAAAAATACAATCAGATTTCAAAAATTTAAATTTTGATTTTTCGAATTTCTGCCGTCGACTGTGACCTTGCCGACTTCCGGCGCTCCCAACGCGCTATTTTTAGAGCTAGGGAAACGAAATACATACCAAACGATAGAGAATTGATCAAGGAACACGATAGTGAAGGTTTCAAGTCGATATCTCCCACCGTTTTGCCGCAATCGCCGCCGAAAGTTGAAAAAAGTCTATTTTTCTGAAAATTTGACCTTTGACCGGTCAAAAGTAGGTCAAATGTTGACCTAGGACCAAAAAATATACCACCAATCGCGAGATCTCGTTGAGAGCAATCCGTTGCTTTTTTCCGCTAAGCTCTACGACCTTCCGTTTCGAAACGCCAGGGGGGGGTCGTAACAACCCCCCCCCCCCCTGGTCGTTCGTGTTATGAGAAATGGCCTGGTCGTGCGAGGGTTAAGGCTCGACATTGTGTTGTCTACGATTAGACAGCTGATAACTCATTCCCGTACGTCGTATGGTCGTAACACTATAATGACCTTTGCTTATTGTCACAAGTGCGCCGCATTCGCGATTGTTGCCCGACGCCTGTTTGCAGGTGAGCCCACTACAGTTGTTATACATATCTAAAAACCGAAAAAACTTTTAGGCGAAAAAGGCACTATTCCAGGCCCATTTTTGATTTTTTTTTGCGATATTAGGTAAAAACAGAAGCTTCTTATCCTAGGAAAAATAAAATGGGAAATCTTTCAAAGGTGGCACACTACCTTTAATCGGTTTATCGTCCAAGGCCGTATATTAGGGGGTTAACTCGTCAGTAGGTTTGTTTACATTTGCTCAGCTGACGAAATGACGTCAATGGTCGTCCGCCCCGCAAGGATCAGACGGCCGCACACAGTAGGTAGGTACAGCCCACCGCTAAAGTAATGTAGGGTTTTACTAATCTCAACGATTGGCTTTGACTGGCGATTGTTTAATGCGGAGTGATCGAAAAGAAGATGTGAATAGCTAAAATTGCAGCTGCAAAGGTGACGATACATATAAGCTACATTCAAAGTTTCATTGTAGTTCGGCTAATCGTTCCTAAGCTTCAGAAGCAGAACATACCCATGACTGAAACCCCACATTACTTCTGCTGTGGACTGTATGTACATAACGCGGGCACAGGCAACAATCTCATCGACCTTATCTTGATAGAAAACACAACAGTAAAACGCTCTAAATAGGGGCGCAGCCAAGGGGGGGGGGCACACTGGGCTTTAGCCCCACCCCCCAAAGCTAGTAGGCGCCCTCACTGGATGGCGCCTTCCACGATCATTTCGGGGCGCCGAAGGCGCCTTTCTAATGTCCAGCACTCTAGGCGCCCTCGACGGTTAGCCATTGCGGTACACCATGCGGCACTGGCGCCCAGGTTTACAATTTTATATCTCTTTGTGGGTGAAGATGCACCCACAATCCTGAACTGCCAGACATCCACCCCCAATCTCCTGACCATCTAGCACCCTGGCATCAGCTTCAGCGCCCTTCTGTCTGTTCGGCGCCCTTCTGATCTGTCGGCGCCCTTCTCGCCATTCAGCGCTCTTATGGCCTGCCGGCGCCCTTTTCACATTCGGCGCCCTCTGGGCTGACCAGTCGGCGCCTTCATGGTCCTTACCACACAGCATCCTGATCTTTCTGCGCCCTCCACACTTGCCAGCGCCCTCCTGACCTGTCAGCGCCCTCCTTATCGTATTATAGCGCCCTCCTCACCGTACAGCGCCCTTATGGGCCCATCGATAGCGCTTCGGCGATAGGTACCTATCGCCTAGAGGCTGCAATGGGGCCCTTAGAGTACGGTGTCAGACCCCCCAGAGGCCGGTGTTAGACCCAAGGGTCAGCGAAGGGCCTCAAAGGGCAAAGGCCCAAGGTAGGGCCCCAGAGGCTGATGTGGGCCTTCAGAGGCAAGTGCGTGACGCCCAAAGGTAAGGCTTGAGCCCCCCAGAGAACATAATAGGGCCATCAGTGGCCGGTGTAGAGACCTCATAGGCCAGTTTGGGGCCCCTCAGAGGCTAGTGTGGGGCCTCAGGTGTCGGTATGAGGCACTTAAAGACCGTTATGGGTCCTCAGAAGCCGGCATCGATCCTTCAGAAGCCAGTACGGGGCCCTCAGAGGCACATAAGGGTCAGTTTGGGTCCCAAAGACAGAAATGGGAGTTGGGATCATCAGAAGCCGGTGTGGGACTTTTAGAGGCTGGTTTGGGTCCTTAGGGGCAAAATTAGGGCCCTCAGAGACCAGTACAGGACCTGCAAAGGGCAGTTTGAGACCATCAGAAACCGAATTGGGCACTCAGAGGCTAATGTGGGTCCTTTGAGGCCAGCATGGGGCCCTCAGAGGTTAGCGTGGGGCCCTAAAAGACCAACATGGGCCGGCGTTGGGCCCCAGAGGCCATCAGAGGGCCCTCAAAGGCTAAGATGGGCCCTCAGAGGCCGATGCGGGCCCTTAGAGGCCGGCATCAGGTCTTCAGAAGCCCGTGCGGGGCCCTCAGAGGCTAAGGTGAGTCCTTACAGGCCAGCACGGGCCATCAGAGGTCAGTGTGGGGCCCTAAAAGACCGGCATGGGCCGGCGTTGGACCCCAGAGGCCAACAGAAGGCCCTCAAAGGCCAAGATGGGCCCTCAGAAGCCGATGCTGACCCTTAGAGGTCGGCATCGGGTCTGCAGAATCCAGTGCGGTGGGCCCTCAGAAGCTAATGTGGGCCCATACAGACCGGCATGGGGCCCTCAAAGGTCAGAATGGGACCCTAAAAGACTGGCATTGGCCGGCGTTGGAACCCAGAGGCCAGCAGAAGGCCCTCAAAGGCCAAGGTGGGCCCTCAGAGGCCGATGCGGACCCTTAGAGGCCGGCATGGGGTCTTCAGAATCCAGTGCGGGGCCCATAGAGGCTAATGTGTGTCCTTTCAGGCCAGCATGGGGTCCTCAGAGGTCAGTGTGGGGCCCTAAAAGACCGGCATGGGCCGGCGTTGGACCCCAGAGGCCAGCGGAGGGCCCTCAAAGGCCAAGATGGGCCCTCAGACGCCGATGCGGGCCCTGAGCGGCCGGCATTGGGTCTTCAGAATCCAGTGCAGGGGACCTCAGAGGCTAATGTGGGTCCTTACAGGCCAGCATGGGCCCTTAGAGGTCAGTGTGGGGCCCTTAAAGGCCGGCATGGGCCGGCGTTGGACCCCAGAGACCAGCAGAGGGCCCTCAAAGGCCAAAATGGGCCCCCAGAGGCCGATGCGGGCTCTTAGAGGCCGGCATCAGGTCTTCAGAAGCCCGTGCGGGGCCCTCAGAAGCTAAGGTGGGTCCTTACAGGCCAGCACGGGCCAGCAGAGGTCAGTGTGGGGCCCTAAAAGACCGGCATGGGCCGGCGTTGGACCCCAGAGGCCAACAGAAGGCTCTCAAAGGCCAAGATGGGCCCTCAGAAGCCGATGCGGGCTCTTAGAGGCCGGCATCAGGTCTTCAGAATCCAGTGCGGGGGGCCCTCAGAGGCTAATGTAGGCCCATACAGACCGGCATGGGGCCCTCAAAGGTCAGAATGGGACCCTAAAAGACTGGCATTGGCCGGAGTTGGAACCCAGAGGCCAACAGAAGGCCCTCAAAGGCCAAGATGGGCCCTCAGAAGCCGATGCGGACCCTTAGAGGCCGGCATGGGGTCTTCAGAATCCAGTGCGGGGCCCATAGAGGCTAATGTGTGTCCTTTCAGGCCAGCATGAGGTCCTCAGAGGTCAGTGTGGGGCCCTAAAAGACCGGCATGGGCCGGCGTTGGACCCCAGAGGCCAGCGGAGGGCCCTCAAAGGCCAAGATGGGCCCTCAGACGCCGATGCGGGCCCTGAGCGGCCGGCATTGGGTCTTCAGAATCCAGTGCAGGGGCCCTCAGAGGCTAATGTGGGTCCTTACAGGCCAGCATGGGGCCCTTAGAGGTCAGTGTGGGGCCCTTAAAGGCCGGCATGGGCCGGCGTTGGACCCCAGAGACCAGCAGAGGGCCCTCAAAGGCCAAAATGGGCCCCCAGAGGCCGATGCGGGCTCTTAGAGGCCGGCATCAGGTCTTCAGAAGCCCGTGCGGGGCCCTCAGAGGCTAAGGTGGGTCCTTACAGGCCAGCACGGGCCAGCAGAGGTCAGTGTGGGGCCCTAAAAGACCGGCATGGGCCGGCGTTGGACCCCAGAGGCCAACAGAAGGCTCTCAAAGGCCAAGATGGGCCCTCAGAAGCCGATGCGGGCTCTTAGAGGCCGGCATCAGGTCTTCAGAATCCAGTGCGGGGGGCCCTCAGAGGCTAATGTAGGCCCATACAGACCGGCATGGGGCCCTCAAAGGTCAGAATGGGACCCTAAAAGACTGGCATTGGCCGGCGTTGGAACCCAGAGGCCAACAGAAGGCCCTCAAAGGCCAAGATGGGCCCTCAGAAGCCGATGCTGACCCTTAGAGGCCGGCATGGGGTCTTCAGAATCCAGTGCGGGGCCCATAGAGGCTAATGTGTGTCCTTTCAGGCCAGCATGGGCCCTCAGAGGTGGCAGTGTGGGGCCCTAAAAGACCGGCATGGGCCGGCGTTGGACCCCAGAGGCCAGCGGAGGGCCCTCAAAGGCCAAGATGGGCCCTCAGACGCCGATGCGGGCCCTGAGCGGCCGGCATTGGGTCTTCAGAATCCAGTGCAGGGGCCCTCAGAGGCTAATGTGGGTCCTTACAGGCCAGCATGGGGCCCTTAGAGGTCAGTGTGGGGCCCTTAAAGGCCGGCATGGGCCGGCGTTGGACCCCAGAGACCAGCGGAGGGCCCTCAAAGGCCAAAATGGGCCCCCAGAGGCCGATGCGGGCTCTTAGAGGCCGACATCGGGTCTTCAGAATCCAGTGCGGGGCCCTCAGAGGCACTTAAAGGCTAGTCTTGGGACTAGAGAGACAGAAATGAGGCCACCAGAGGCCGGCGTGAGGCTATCAGACGCCGGATGGGCCCCTGAGGCCGGTTTAGGGGCCCTTAAAGGCCAGTGGAGGGCCCTCAGAGGTCAATGTGGGTCCTCAGCGGTCAATGTGGACGCTTGACCGCCACTGAAGGGCTCTCAGAGGTCAGTGTAGGACCCTCAAAGACTGGTATAGGAGCTGTTAATAGCTGGCGTGGGTTTCTCGAGCCTCGTGACAATCGAATACGGGCCAGGGCCCCATACGGCCATGGGGGCCCATCGGTTGTTTTGGGGGGGGGGGGCAAATGATATGATGCCCCCCTGATTTGCCTTTTGGGGGGGCATGGCCCTGATGCCCCCCCCCCCCTGCGACCGCCACTGGAGCCGTCCGCCTTGCATACACCTATGCGTTCATATCTCGGCCAACACCGACCAGCTGAGCGCCACACGGACACATTTGGCAGCACATACACCAGTGCGAAGGAAATCCCCTCCGCTAATACTTTACGCATAACAGGCCTAATGAAGAGGGGTCCCGCGCAAGCAACAGGTAAGTATGTGCATAGAGTAAATACAACAAAACTGATCGTTAACATCTAAACATGCTAAAGTATAGCATAAAAGGCATTAAATCCACAAAACCAGTGGCTGAAGCCGCCTCTGTCAAGTAAATTGTGCCGTCAAGTGTAAGTGCAATGCGCCCAAATCAAACATAAAAGTGTCTGGAAAGGGCGCATATGCGCTCGGATCATACTGCAGAGTGTCGTAAAATGGCGCAGTGCGCTTTTATCTGACTCGGTAGTGTCGTTTTTAGGCTAAGTGTCTGATAATTGCGCCTGAAGTCGACTCGGGAAAATTATTCAAACAGGTATTTCGAGAAAAATACAGTGTTAAAAGCAAAACAAAAGCTGTCGGAATGCGTTTTCCAAACACACCTATCAATTAAAAGTGTTTGGGTCACCTTCAGGTCATTATTTAAAAAAAACTTGTTCACCGAATTCCAGCTCAACATCTAGGTAAGGTATACGACACCCACTCCGTCTTCGCGGCAAAATCCTTCATCTGAAAATTCAAGTACATATGGTTGTGAGTGTGATGTACCAAATGTATGCATTATGCATCAGAAATGACGAGCGAGAAAATCTCTTTCAAATGAGCATCATTTTTTAAAGATTGGTTACGAAATAAACGAATGAGAACAGAAAAACGGAAAGTGCTCGACCACTCAGGCTCCAACAGGACTGTTGAATACAGGCGCAATTTACCCACGATTTGTCGCGAATGAGCGCAGTTTCACCGCATCGTTCTGCATCGCGTTTTTCTCATTTGTGGCGGAATCAAACAGTGTCCTGATACTATCACATATTCCGGGGGGCTAAATTTACCTCTTTTCTTTGCAGCGAGCTTCCTAGAATGCATAACTTTGAAGATTTTGCGACATGAAAGAAATGTCGTATTTCAGCGCAGTTTGAGTGTGCAATTTGCGGCAACTGTCGCTTTTAAGCGCTGTCGTTTTATTTTGCGCAAAGTCGAATTCGAGCGCAAAAAAGTCGAATGAGGGTTGAATCGTATTCCCAGCGTCCCGGGTCGCGCACCCCTCCCCCCAGTCGCCCCCCGTCGCCCCCTGCCTCCCCCCCCCACCGGCGCCATCGGGCCCGGGTCGTTAGCTGTGAGAAAGGACCTCACTGAGAGCACAATTTGGTCCCGGGCGCCACCGCTGCGCAGGTAGTTACGCCATGGGGCGCCCGGGGGCAATTCGATTTGGGCGCACTGTGCGGCCGCCGCGCCCGGCCGCCGCCAAAATGGAGATGGAGATTTAGCTGCGTCTGATGAGGTCGTTGTTACGGATGTATGCAAATGTGAAATGGAGGAAGTGGGGATTTAGGTCTGAATGGAAGAAAGAGTGTGCATAATTTCATGGTCATTTGAAATATAATAATTTTCGTTTAACGGCATCTGTTTCCTGAATGCAGCTTATGTTTAATATATGAAATAAATAAATAAAAACCGAATATGGAACCATAAGGCCGTGCTCATCATGCATGCTTCGAAATCGGATATATTGACTAAATGAACAGAGCGAGTCATATTTGCCAGATGCAATGCTGCGATTAATGCTAATGCCATATAATAAGCGGTAATCGTCCAGTGAGCTCCCCTCTGGCTCTACGTAAATCCTCTGTTTACCATTAGCTAAATTGGCGCTAAGCGTGTTGATGACAGAGTAAATGTAATGTTTTGATGTAGTTGCTTAATGAGAACTGTGATACTATGGAGTTGCCTCAGTACAATGTAACAAGTCAACCACATATACTCGCCGCGCATCTAGCTTGCAGCAGAAGGCACATAAAAACGGCACTTTATTCTGCTGCCCTGCGATATGTTATCGTACAAAAACTGCCTGTCAGGAATTCAAATCCAGTCAAGAGGGCTGAACATTGAACAACAACAGATCGTCTCAACTCTCCGGAGATACTGCGTACGCGAGGAGAAATACCGATTAGATTTCCCCCGGATCCTCAAACCTTCTCCCCAGGGTTCGGGTTATGCAAAGCTGCAAGCTAAAACCGATGCCGAGAATGCGTCGATTTTTGAAAATCGCTGAGAGCCAGTCGACAAAGTTAGAAGGATTGTGATTTGTGAAGTAAAAATGCTTCTATTCTCTCCCTCTCTCTCTCTCTCTCTCTCTCTCTCTCTCTCTCTCTCTCTCTCTCTCTCTCTCTCTCTCTCTCTCTCTCTCTCTCTCTCTCTCTATCTCTCTATCTCTCTATCTCTCTCTTTCTCTCTGTCTCTGTCTCTGTCTCTATCTCTGTGTCTGTCTCTGTCTCTGTCTCTGTCTCTGTCTCTGTTTCTGTCTCTGTCCCTGCCTCTGTCTCTCTGTCTCTCTCTGTCTCTCTCCCTCTCTCCCTTTCTCTCTCTCTCTCTCTCTCTCTCTCTCTCTCTCTCTCTCTCTCTCTCTCTCTCTCTCTCCCTCTCTCTCTCTCTCTCTCTCTCTCTCTTCTACCCCATGGACGGGTCATTGTTTCGTAATGGCTGCGCCTTAGGACTACCCACCAGAGAACCTACTCATTCAATTATGCCACGTTACTATGCCTTGTATAGCAGGGCAGAGGACTCAAGGGATTTCGGAGTCGGTTGACTTAGGGCCTCTCCCGGGACATAGGCCGACTAAAATAAGTATCCACGGCTGCTGTCCGCTCGACCCCACGCCTCCGGTCTCTATTGCGACGTAAGCGTGCGGCTTCTCTCGCCCAAGTTTGCTTTTGTTCTCCACGTTTTGGACTCAGCCGTCTCCACCATACCTCACCCAGAGAATGACCTCTCGTGCTAAGATTGCGCGCTCGGAGAGCCCAGCTTAAACATTGCAGCTGCAATAAGCAACTGGGGGCGGTCGAGTCTTTGCAGCGGCCCCCCGGCGCCTTCCGCCACCTAGATTAGCTCCCAGACGCATGGGATGTGCGGCTGAATGTGAACGCCGGCCAACTTTGTCCCTCTCAGCAATCAGGCTGCCGCTGAGCGCCGGCAAAATCGCTTACGTCTGAGCCGGCGGGCGTGGCCGTGGCAGTGGCGGAGAGTGGCGGAGAGTGGCGGGGGAGGTGGGGGGAGGTGGGGGTGATGGCAGTCAGTGACGGGGCGGAGGAAGGAGTGGCGGTGGTTAGGGTTAAACTCTTAGAATGGGGATTTAAGAGGCAGGTGTATTGGTGAACTTTTTTGTCCCATGACCCATATTTATTGAATTGTTCACCATGTGAAACATAGCGGAACACAATTTTTCTTACCAAGTGTATAGCTTTTTGTACACAATGATTCAGTAAAATACCCAATGCCCTACCAGTATAGGTTTAGTATTAAAATACCACTGTAGTTATCATGTTGACGACTTTGGTGTGGGTGATGGCGCTAAGGGAATTTGTAGGTTATAATTAGGAGCAATGGGAGGTGGCAACAGCAGTATTGGATGCTAACAAACTGATGAGAAGTATGTAAACACATCAAATCTCTGCGAATGTCGGTGATAGTAGTCTAGCGCTAGAAGCTTTGGCTGTTTGGCTGTGGTTTTGATGACTGCTTACGCGCAGACGAAGCCCGTCAACGGCAACCCGCCGCACCACCACCGGGTCAAATCTCGGCGCCTCACATATTGCCGTCGGCACTAGATCGGTGCCGACGGCGACGGAAGCCAGGCGCCGTCGTCCGTCGACGGCACCGATGAAAATAGATGAATAGGACTCTGTACTGCCGAGGCTGGGCCGCTTAATGGGAAACCAGTGGATCGCGCGGGATGCCGTTACCGGCAGCGCCCCACACAATCACGGCAGAAGTTTAAATAATGTGCGGTAAAGGAAAGAATATGCTGCAAATGGTGAGAAGGAAGATGAAAATAGTAGTTGCACCCATAGTGTGTAGGATTGAAATTGAAATGAATCGAGCAATACATCTTAATGAGATGTGCAAAAACGGAAACACGTTTAACTTTACATCTGTTGGAGATAAAAGTTACACTAAAATACAGCGCCTGTAGAATGTGGAACATAAAGGCAAAGACGTGGATCAGGCAACCACCCTCATACATATCAATGTTCCAACATTTCGGTAAAGGGAAAATGGACAAGAAACTAGTGTAGGCTTTCCACCGCAATGACACCGATAGGCGTTATCACAAGTGTATTCGCGGCCATTGGGGCGACGTAAGAAAAGAAGATAACAACTGGCCCCAAGAACTTTAAATTATCAGTTAGCATGCACCTTTTCCTTGATCTGTAGAGAATTTACCATCAATTGCTAGTGAAAATTGCATTTAAAATCTTCCATCTATGCCTTTTTCATCGTTTGCACAATATGTTCTTTTATTAAGCTAGAAACACTAATAAGAAATAGTTCCCGCATCATCAAGAACAATAGGGAAGGCTTGAAGTGAATACAATAATCTAAACGGTGTTGTAATCTATGTGAAGACACTTCTAAAATTGCCTGTAGAAATATTGAAGGCAAAAGTTCAACTTTTTCACAAGACGGATGTCTATAAACCTATTCAACGTGTGACAACTCAGCCGGTATTTCGTCGCCTACAGCCCAGCTTTCCCTAGTGACCGATAGAGGCGCTGCTATCGATGTCCGCCCGTGCCGCCTAACGCACAGGTGGCGGGGCCGCACCTATATTTCCTTGGTATATAAAACATCATCCAATTAACGTACAGTAGGCCAACTGTAAATGGGCCCCCATGCCGCATTCGATTCCAATTATATTGTTTTGGTACTTAGTTTAATTAAACAACCTTCTGTAATATCGTTCAGTGCGCTATGAGTTTACTGCGTTCCTGTTGCCTTTTTTCTTTGAAATACGCTCGACGTCTAACACACAAAACAGATCTGAAAAATTGGCAGCACGTTAAGAAAGATCCATTTTGCGTAGATTTGCGTGAATTCCAGCCTGCGATAAATTGACAATGGTTCAGCTAGCGTGACAAGGTATTTGGCACTGCCAGTCAGGACGAAATGTGCCGCGTTTCAGAGCACTCTCTCTTCTCAGGACACGGCAGCAGGCTTTCAAAGGCTTTGTTCCACCCATCAATCGAGTCTGAAATGTTTTGAACGGACTACACGTCTTAAAAGCTGCGATGCTTTTCTCAGGTTGGAGCGCAGCAGTGTTGGGAGAAAGTCTGATATGCAACCAGTAGCCTTGAATAATTACTGTATTTATCGGTTTCGAAGCACTTCCGCTTGTTCTCATCTGATTGGTGCTCTCAACATTGCCGTTGGCCAATCAAACTTTTTAAGGCTGCTTGTGGGCCTTTCATTGATCTACAGACCTACTGAACCACAATACCTTCACATGTGCAGCCGGTAACATCACCCTAAATGCGAGTTAATATAGTGCACACTTGTGCATAAAATATAATGCTTGTGCATTTTATATCCATTGACGTGCTTGAAGATATGCATATACCAAGCATAAACAACATGTTTTAATGCGACATTACAATATATCAACGATAGGGTGGAGGGGCGGGGGGAGGTGATATCCATTTTGCAAGGATATTGAGACTTACTACTTAAACATTTACCCAATCATTATTCGTTTTCGAACAGCCATACGTTCTGTTTATGATGACGGAGTGCTGAACTATGATATAACATTATCTATAAAAGTATGTAACATAACATAACATAACATGTATTCCATGTAACAGCAGGCCACTTGGGCCCAACGAGGTTACAGGTAGATGAACAAACACTGTATGTAAAACACGGTACAATTACACCATTTCATCGAACACTAGCCCACGCTGTTTATGATACAAGTCTAACTCATTTTTAAAATTACTTAAGGAGGAACTATTGATAACTCTAGGAGGTAAACCGTTCCAAGCTTCTATGACCCTACTGGTAAAAAAGGACTGTCTTAACTTGGTTCTGGAAAATTTCTTAACTAGTTTGCACCCATTTCCTCTCGTGGAATTTGTATTGAGTGTAAACATCTTCCCAAAATCTAACTTATCAATCCCTTTGTATATTTTAAAAAGTTCAATCAAATCCCCTCTTATCTTGCGGTAATGAAGTGAAAACATATTTAAGGAAGCCAGGCGTTCTCTGTAGCTCATTTCACCCAGCCCACGAACCATCTTTGTTGCCCTCCTCTGCACACGCTCCAAAAGTTTTATATCCTTTTTTAGAGACGAGTGGCATGCTTGTGCACAGTATTCAAGATGAGGCCGAACTAATGAACAATAGAGTCTTTTCATTACTTCTTTACTTTTATATGATACATTTTTATTTATAACCCCCAACATTTTTAAAGCCTTTTTTCGAGCTTGCACATAATGGCCACTGAACTTCAGATCATTTGTCACCAAAACACCCAGGTCCTTTTCTTCCCTCACAGTTGCCAGCTTAGTTCCATTCAAATAATATGTATCGTTACTTTTTACTCCCAGATGAAGAACTTTGCATTTATCAGCGTAACCGGACAAATCTTCGTATGGCATTTCTTCGTCGCGCAATTCTTCGTCCGCATTTCTTCGTCCGCAAATCTTCGTCGGCGCATTTATTCGTGTCGCATTACTTCGTCTCGCATTTCTTCGTAGGTGCAAAAATTCGTAGCGCATTTCTTCGTATCCGCATTTCTTCGTCGGCGCATTTCTTCGTCAAGCATTTTTTCGTCCACGCATTTCTTCGTCTACGCAAATATTCGTCCGCATTTCTTCGTCCACGCAAATCTTCGTCTGCGCATATCTTCGTCCGCAAATCTTCGTCCCCGCAAATCTTCGTCCGCAAATCTTCGTCCGCATTTTTTCGTCCACGCATTTCTTCGTCTACGCAAATCTTCGTCCGCATTTCTTCGTCCACGCAAATCTTCGTCCCTGCAAATCTTCGTCCGCAAATCTTCGTCCGCAAATCTTCGTCCGCAAATCTTCGTCCGCAAATTTTCGTCCGCATTTTTCGTCCACGCATTTCTTCGTCCAATCAAATCTTCGTCCGCAAATCTTCGTCCGCAAAGCTTTGTCTGCGCTATCTTCGTCTCCGCAAACATTCGTCCACAAATGTGGTTCAATAAAACCATGAAGAAATATCAGACAGTCAAGTGAATGACGAATTTAATGCATGGAATGGATGATCGAAACTTTTGAAGTCAGGTAGATGAGGTCAGTCAGGTGAGGCTTTTGTATTTGGGAGCCGACAATTGTTACATTCCATATCATTTGTGTCCCGGACATTCTTTTTTTTGCGGTCGTTGAATGACAATATAATCTCTTGTACCCTCGCCGGCATAGGCAGCGGAGCGGAACAGGGAGGGCACCGGGCACCGTTCCCCTCTTTAATTTTGGCCTTTTAACAGTAGCCCTATGGGCGTTGCATGGAAAGCATATTGGACCAAAAGTCGGCAGTGCCGTGCCCCCCCCCCCCCTTAATTGAAGATGTTCCGCTGCTACTGCCCGCCGGACCTATTTGTTTTCTACGGTACACGCCGGCCGAGGGAGCGGATACGACCCCCCCCCCCCCCATCGCCGTTTCGCCACTGGTGGAGCTAGCGCGTCGCGGAAAAAACGAGCGTGTGCGCCGCTACGAGCCGCAGATATATTAATACCCGATTTTAAGGCCTTCTAGGTCAGGGGTCGGCATACGGCCCGCGGGCCGGATCCGGCCAGGTGGGCCGTGGGTGACGGTTGGATCCGGCCCGCAACCATCTGACGTCCGGCCCGCGGCTGGTATCAGCAACTTACATCGTGTTCCGGCCCGCCCCCCCCCCCCCACACCGCCTGGAAGGTCAAGCGAGTAGACCACGTGAAGCCGCCAAGTGCACGCAGCCAGCATTCGTTGATGCTGCGCGCAAAAGCTGCTGACCAAATCTTACCGTTGCAAGTTTTGTCTAGAAGTAGAATTAGACAAAAACACCCGCAAATGGTGTTTATAAACTCATGAAGTGTGCGAAGGAAGAATTGTTGTGCCAAAGCACATTTGAGTCACTTTTATATCGGAGTCGATTTATGAAGGAACCGCGGGCCGGAACACGATGTAAGTCGCTGATACCAGCCGCGGGCCGGACGTCACATGGTCGCGGGCCGGATCCAACCGTCACCCACCTGGCCGGATCCGACCCGCGGGCCGTATGCCGACCCCTGACCTAGAAGGCCTTAAAATCGGGTATTAATCTCTGCGGCTCGTAACGGCGCACACGCTCGTTTTTTTCCGCGACGCGCTAGCTCCACCAGTGGCGAAACGGCGATGGGGGGGGGGGGGGTCGTACCCGCCCCCTCGGCCGGCGTGTACCGTAGAAAACAAATAGGTCCGGCGGGCAGAAGCGGCGGAACATCTTCAATTAAGGGGGGGGGGGGCACGGCACTGCCGACTTTTGGTCTAATATGCTTTCCATGCAACGCCCATAGGGCTACTGTTAAAAGGCCAATTAAAGAGGGGAACGGTGCCCCGGTGCCCTCCCCGTTCCGCCGCCTATAGCCGGCGAGGGTACAAGAGATTTGTCATTCAACGACCGCAAAAAAAGAAAGTCCGGGACACAAATGATATGGAATGTTTCAATTGTCGGCTCCCAAATACAAAAGCCTCACCTGACTGACCTCACCTACCTGACTTCAAAAGTTTCGATCATCCATTCCATGCATTAAATTCGTCATTCACTTGACTGTCTGATATTTCTTCATGGTTTTATTGAACCACATTTGTGGACGAATGTTTGCGGAGACGAAGATAGCGCAGACAAAGATTTGCGGACGAAGATTTGCGGACGAAGATTTGATTGGACGAAGAAATGCGTGGACGAAAAATGCGGACGAAAATTTGCGGACGAAGATTTGCGGACGAAGATTTGCGGACGAAGATTTGCGGACGAAGATTTGCGGGGACGAAGATTTGCGTGGACGAAGAAATGCGGACGAAGATTTGCGTAGACGAAGAAATGCGTGGACGAAAAAATGCGGACGAAGATTTGCGGACGAAGATTTGCGGGGACGAAGATTTGCGGACGAAGATATGCGCAGACGAAGATTTGCGTGGACGAAGAAATGCGGACGAAGATTTGCGTAGACGAAGAAATGCGTGGACGAAAAAATGCTTGACGAAGAAATGCGCCGACGAAGAAATGCGGATACGAAGAAATGCGCTACGAATTTTTGCACCTACGAAGAAATGCGAGACGAAGTAATGCGACACGAATAAATGCGCCGACGAAGATTTGCGGACGAAGAAATGCGGACGAAGAATTGCGCGACGAAGAAATGCCATACGAAGATTTGTCCTGGAATCATTTATCAGCATTAAATTCCATCTGCCATTCCTTGCTCCATTTTAAAAGAGCATCTAAGTCTGCCTGTAGTGCTCTTCTATCGTCATCTGAAGTAATATTTTTAGCTATCTTGATATCATCCGCGAATTTCCATATGTTACTTGTTAAGTCAGAGTCTATAAGATCTACAAAAATAATGAAAAGCAATGGTGCTAAAACAGTTCCCTGAGGCACACCACTCTTGACAGCTTTCCAGTCAGCTTGATGGCCATTTAGAATGACTCGCTGCCTGCGACCTATTAGCCAGGCCCCTATCCATTTGAGAAGAGGACCGTCTAAACCATGACGCTCTAATGTGATCAAGAGTCTTTTGTGTGGAACTTTATCGAATGCCTTGCTGAAGTCTAAATAAACTACTGATACACTGTTACTCCTGTCCAAAAGGTCTGTCGAATATTCAAGGAAATCTAATAAGTTTGTCAAACAGGAGCGTCCACTACAAAAACCATGTTGAGATGGAAGTAAAATCTCGTGTTCCTCAAAATGAGCAACTATTTGACGTTTTATGATTCTTTCTAGCACTTTACACACGACCGAACTTAAACTTACTGGTCTATAATTGCTCACTACAGTTTTGTTTCCACCTTTGAAGATTGGAATGACATTCGCACACTTCCAATCATCAGGAATTTCACCTGATTCTAATGACTCTTTAAAGATAATGTAAAGTGGAACAGATAATTCTCTTGCTCCTTCTTTTAAGACCCTAGTGCTAATATTATCTGGACCACTTGTCTTATTTGCTTTAAGATTACACAAAGCTTTAGTTATGTCATCCTCAGACAGGTAAATAGTTGTAAGTTTAGGGTGTGTTGTCGATTCAGGTACATTTATAGGAAACTGCCTGAGGCACTCATCAGTAAAAACGCTCGAAAACTGGTCATTGAATATTTTAACCTTGTCGGCATCGTCATGGTAAACCTGATGCTGACTTTCTATTGGTCCAATCCTTGAATCATGTTTATTAAATTTATAAAAACCGAAGAACTTTTTCAAATCACCTCCACACTCATTGGCTAGATTTATCTCTGATGCTCTTTTTGCTTTTCTTATACTCCTTTTAAGTCTCCTTCTGGCTGAAATATAATTAGCCTTATTTTCTTGTGTTGGGTTGGTTTTCATTTTGCGAAACGCACCCTTCTTTTCACTGAAATGTTGTCGTACCAGGCTATTAAACCAAATAGGTGTTGCGGACTTCCCTCCACGCTGCTTTTTCATAGGAATAAACTGATTTTGAGCCTCAGTGAGTGTTTTCTTGAAAAACTCCCACATTCCGTGAACATTTCTGCCTTCTAACATAGTTCTCCATTTAATGGTTTGAAAGAATGCCCTGATTCCATCATAATCTCCTCTGGCAAAATTGGGCATGATCGGTAATGTAACCTTTCTTTTCTGTACTTGACCCTGTATGCTGAATCTGATAAGCACATGATCACTATTTCCAATGCTTTCGCCTGAATTCACGTCTCTGATAAGGTTTTCGCCGTTAGTCAAAATTAGGTCAAGTATTTCATTATTTCTAGTTGGCTGGACAACATGCTGTGTCAAAAAAAGCTCTTCAAAGTTTTCCCTGAAAAGCCTCGATTCCCAGTTTGCATTTGTACTCATAAGTTTTGGCAAATTAAAATCTCCTATAATGATTGTCCTTTGACTTATTCCGCTCTCTATCTCCTTTATCATAGCTAAATCTGTATCCTTCGATTGATTAGGGGGTCTGTAGAATGCACCTAATCTGATTTTATTTGTTGAAGCATCATCCACGGAAATGTCTATCCAGAGTGCCTCAATATTAGTATTTTTAACAAAACGGTCTATTTCAATAGCCTTAAGATTCCTCTTCACATATATAAGAATTCCGCCTCCTACCTTCGCTGTTCTTTGGTAGGAGAACAGATTATAATTGTCTGCCTCATAATCTTTGATGCGATCCCCCAACAACCCTTCACTAACCCACGATTCTGTCAAAATCACTAAGTCAGGCTCTTCAGAATTCATGTAAAGTTGCAGCTCTCCAAATTTATTTCTTATACTCCTAGCGTTTGTGTACAAACATTTTAGAGACGTGTCAATGACCTTTGCTTTTTTGTCTTCCTCACCTTTAGACCTCTTTAGTTTCCCTGTTGTACCCTCTTTTCGTAGAGTTCGCTCAAAAGGAGCACGCCCTTTCTATTTAAGTGATAGCCATCTATCGAATACAGTTCTTGTTTGTCCCAGAAATCATCCCAACAGTCGATAAACCCTATGTTGTTCTCCTTGCACAATTTTTTAACCCTTGTATTAATCCCAATGGCTCTAGATGACCACTCTTTTCCAGCACCAAGTTTGGGGAGAATGCTAGTTATTATGCCTTTTCTGCCTGATTTAACCATTTCCGTAATCACCATCCTATAGGTATCAATAAGTTCCTCCGAAAGGGTGCTACCGACGTCGTTAACTCCACCGTGCAAAATAACGACACAGTTTGGTCCACTACCCCGCATTACTTCAGGGAGCCTGTCCGATAAGTCTTTAAGCTTCGCGCCCGGCAGGCACACCCTCATGCGTTTGTCTCGGCTACGTTCACAAAAGGCTCTGTCCATGAATTTAACCCTGGAGTCTCCATAAACCATAACCTCTGGTTCCTCCGTTTCACTTCTACCTTCTCCTTTGGACCTAACATTGGAGACATTCAGATCCTTTCCGGTGCATTCCCGGCCTGGTCCCAAACATTTATCAGTGGTAGCACCTTCAGACCCTACCCATGCTTCACGATCCACTTGGTTGTCAGCAGGCAACGATTCACCTGGTGACTCATCGTTCCCATTTGCGCATTCTGTTACCGTCGACATGTTCTTATGAGCAATTTCTCTACGAATACCCTCTTGTCTCATCCTAATATCCCGTATTTCATTTCTAAGTTGGTCTATACTGAATTGCATGAGCCTAATGGCCTCCATAACGTCCATCAGTGTGACGCCTAAGAACGATGGGCCAGGTAACGAATCGGAGTGAGCATTATGGACAGTGTGCCCTGTAAAATCCGTTGCAGTATCAGAGGCAACGCGGTCAAACACATCACCTACCCAACCACCACTATAACCCTCTACCCGTTCTACTTGCTCCCTGTCCCCTGAACCAGATCTCGGCAGCTCCCCCTTTGGCTCGCCAATGGTCAGCTCCGGTGCCACTAGTAGGGGCGGTGCCGGTACATTTGCCACGGGCAGGGACGGAACTGGCGACCTCTCTCGCTGCTCTGGTGCCACTGGAAGGGACGTTGTCGGCTCCGATACCACTGCCAGGGGTGCAGGTGAACTTTCTGGCTGGCCTGGGGTCGGCTCCAGTGCCACAGGCAGCGGCGGTGCAGTTGACTCCTCTAGCCGGCCAGAGGACGGCTCCGATGCCATAGACAGAGGCGATGTCGGCTCCGATACCACTGCCAGGGGAGCAGGTGACCTCTCTCGCTGAGCAAGTGTCGGCTCCGGTGCCACAGGCAGAGGCGGTGCAGGCGGCCCTTTATAAGGTCCGCCAGCACTTTGAGCTGCAACGGGGATCGACTCCAGTATCTTCGAAGAGAGCATTTTAGGTTGTGCGTGATGGCTTGAACACAGCCAGTTATCACTCCGCCTATCTTGGGTGCAAGTTACGTGCGACATATTCTGGCACATACTGGCTGCGCAAAGCAGTACTCCGGCTGTTTTGTTTCCTCTAAGCGTCTTGAATGTTAGCGGCATTTCACATACATTGCACAATTTTGACTCATCTTTAATCAACCTCTGAAGTTTTTGCTTCAAATCCGAGCGGATAATAGGCATCTGGAACCTTGAAGTCAGCTGATCTAGGAAGGGGACTAAGTGTGACGTCGTAAAAATCATGGCTGCTCCCAATCCATCAGGCCCTGTTTGGTTAGATTGAATGAGAACAGTTGAAGTAGTAAAATAGCTTGTCATGGCCACTTTCAAAGTTTTGAACTCAATTTTGGCAAAGAACTTGGTTATCAGCCGAGTACGGTCATGCGATCTTTTTTGATCAGTTACTCTGATTCCTTTGTGTTCAATGAGCTTCCCAAACTCGTTCTTAAATACTTCAAAGAGAGCAGCATTGAGCTTGATGGTAACCTGCATGCCATCGCGACTCGTGATCGAATAGTCGGGTCGATCTAAACTATCAAATTTCTTTTGAAGTGCCTTGGTCCGATTTAGAAGAAAGTTTTCAGTAACATCATTTTGATCATTCCTCATATTTTGATCATCCCTGGAGCCCATGACTTGTATCGGTCCTGGATTTATCTCAATGTCTCCAGAAAGTATCAGTAGAAGCACGGTCAGGTACAGTTTTGAACTTCTAAATCTTCTGTGGGCATGGGACGATCGCATCCGTGGAGGCATGGGTAACATTCCGACATTTTGTACCAGTCTTGCTTTGAGTGGACTGTACTCTGGATGTTCGGTGCTAACAATGAAACATCTCAGGGTAATCAGTATCAAAACAAATGTTCTCCAAACCGGACCGAACATGATGCTGTATGGATAACGTCCGTTGTCTTATTGCATATTGCACAATGAAAGTTCTCCACTAAAGACGTCACGTTTTGTTGGTAGGAGTTGGCCAAGTGAGTTTGTAGTAGTGAACAAACCATAAAACTTATGAAAATCGTTTAAATTACCTTATTTTGAGTCCCTTTTTTCCTCATTTTCCATTTAAAGTCACATTCTCTTTCCCGGCCTTGCGTTCCTCGAACCTTTCTTGTGCGAACAAGGTATGCCAAAGATAGCAATTACTCCTGAGCAAGAAAAGAAACGTAGAGAAGTAGAGGCCTCTCAACCATTCACAAGGCGTGGATAACGGAATATCACTTTTTGTCGTCACCACCAAAATTGTCAAGCTTGCAATTGTGGCCTATGACACAATGATGATAGCGAATCACAAATTACTTGTCTTCATCCTTCATCACTTCAAAAACACTAAGTAACCGATCAATAAAGACGGAGCTTCTGAAGTTGTACCCGTCAGCTGAACTATCACAGGAACCGAGTTGACTATGTATATAAAAGTATCTATAAAAGTATCTATAAACTTTGTATGTACCTAAAGGGACTATCCCACCTTCTAAAATGTTGTTAAAACCAGTTAAATTGTGCCCGACTTTATAGATTGGATGACCAGGAACACGGTTCTGGCATTTATTTTTCATTAAACATCTTAGGCTTCCCATATTCCAAACACAAACTTTCAAATATGTGACGTCACAGCCCCAAATTACCTCCTTCCCCAGGCCACATTACTGTCATAAAGCTGATTCTTTTTACTCTGTAGGCACCACAACAAAGTTCAGACCAAGTTTTAAGCGATTTTTCAACGAACAAACCCATTTAAATCAGAATGACTAAACGAGGTGACGTCACACTAACGGTCGCTCCATGTTGAAGATAAGGCCTTGCACAAGGCCCATTTTCAAATGAAGGGAACGAATTTCTTCAACACCAAGAGGCCGCGGGGGTTGCAACCTAGATAGATAGTGGTCTCTGAACCTCGCCGCAAACTTGGCTATCTCAACTCAAACCCCATGTTAACCCGCGCACCGACGGGGGTCTGCGCCAACTTAGTACCGACGGGGGGGGGGGGGGGCGGATGACCGCCCCCCCTGAGATCTCGAGAACGAAGCAAGATAGCGACAAGCGGTAAACGGCATCGGATACGCACGGACAAGGTCTACAATTTTTACTAAGGTCATTTTCAGGTCAGGTCAAAGATGACGTCACAGGGGTCGAAAAAGTCAAAATGGCGGCGCTAGATATGGAGAGGGTTTTTCTCGATTAACTTTCGAAGTAGTCAAGATAGGAACAAACTAAGGGCATCATCGTGATCCTCTCCTCGTCAATCCGCATCGAATGATATATATGTTGACCTCGAAAGGTCAAGGTCAAAGGTTGACCTCAGGTCACGTGACCTCGAGGTCATCATGTATATCATTCGATGCGTCTTGACGAGCTGAACACAATGAGACCATCCGCGCGGCTGTATCTTGTTCCTGTAAGGAGTTATTGGCAAAAAACCTTTGGTGACCTTTGATGACGTCACATGACCTTACAGCTGCCCAACAGCAAAACAGACCTCAAGGTAGTGAAGGTTGATCGTATGTGAAGTCATGTATGGTATCTGGGGCCATTCCGACCCGTTTTAGTGGTAAAAACAGGGAGTTGATTTTTCCCCCATTGACTTATAATGGGGAGGTCGCGAAATTGACCTGACCTTAGGTCACCGACATCAAAATTCTTAGATATACAAATTGTAGCTACTAATGACCTAATAACATCCTGCGACTTTCAAAGGCCTCCGATATCTACTGTAGCTCTGGCACGGTGACAAAGTTGCAAAAAAGTGACTTGAGGTTGGGTCATTCAAAGTGACCTGGTGACCTGACCTTAAAAGTTAGGAGGTTCAAACTTGCACACCATGTGTAAAATTGATAAGAGAATAGTCATACCAAATTTCGCGGCGCCGCGGTTTTCCCGCTATCCGCGAAAAACCTCAGGGGGGGGGGGGGCGGATATCCGCCCCCCCCCCCGTCGGTGCGCGGGTTAAAGGTGGGATAGTCCCTCTAATGACCAGATTTAAGCACAGACGACGCATGGAACACTAAGAAACGTAATTGAACAATTTGAACGTAGCATAATCGAGAAAAATGATTTCACACTTACTAAGTTAAAGCCTGCATGGTTGTTTAAACCCGCGCCCCGCTGGGGGGGGGAGGGGCAGAATCTGCCCCCTCCCGTTTTTCGCCAATAACTTCTAAACACGTTACGTCAGCGACGTCAAACTTTCAGTAGCTTATCATACATCAATTTGACACGTTCCCTGAAAATTTGAGCGAAATTCGTCGGAAATTTTTGAGAAATTGACGTTTAATGACGTCATGTTCGCCATTTTCGCCTCAAAAACGGCAAAATTTTAAACGCCGCTAATATCTTCACTTTTAAAGGAATCAATACGTAACAAAAAGGTTATACGTGATTCTACTTTGTCTATCAAATGGTTCTCTCGGTTTTTTGAAAATTTTGGATTTTGGCCAATTTTTTTCTAAAAAACTGACTTTTTCGGGAAAATAATCATAAAATCCAAAATTTTGAGTGTATCGAAAAACCGAAATATATGTCAGAGAAGTGGTCTATGTGCACCTACATACTAATGTTTAGAAGAATCGGTTCAAAAATGTGGGAGTTATTCAAAACTTTATGACGTCACGACACACAAAAATTTTGAAAAATGATTTTTTGGAAAATCTAGACCTCGCACGGAAACAAAAATAGCACCATTCGATTCGCCGTGCAAAACTGCATCAGATAGACACCTTTTTAGGCCTTAACAACCAACTTCAAAATTTGACCTCACTTGACCTGACCTTGACCTGACCTTGACCTCAAATTCATCCAGAGGTGGTCCATATCACTTATTGAGTGTGCCTATTGAATTCTATGAGTAAAATGACCTATAAAACATGTGTCGCACATGCCCTTTTCTATATTTTGTTTTTGGTGACCTGACCTGACCTGACCTGACCTGACCTTGCCCTTGACCTTTGAATGACATTGTATGCAACGAATATTGTCTTGGTAGTCTAAGAACACGTTTTGGACAATCAGTCTCAGTCCATTCTTCGGCAACTACGGTGCAAGGCCGATACTGTAGAAACTTGCATTTTGTAACCTTGACCTGACCTTGACCTGACCTCTGACCTACTTAAGCAAAAAAAATTGGGCTCTTAAGATCCGCATTATTGAGAGCTTTCGATTGCCGTTTTCCCCGTCTTTCTACGACCATCGGTTCGGAAGTTAGACAGGGGGCAGAATCTGCCCCCCCCCCCCCCCAGCAGGGCGCGTATGGCTGAAAAGCCCAGCGGGGCGCGGGTTAATTACAAGCAAATGCTTCTCATCCTCACTTCTAACAAGCACACAAAAGTCGCTGCGTGCCGGTTTGGAAGTGAGCTTATCATCCATCTTACGTCGATCTGGACACTCGGAAGGGAGGAAACAAAGCCAATTGAGGAGCATCAAACTGCTGCTGGCGCCGATCTAGCTGCACCGGAGGTCGTTAGAAGAGGTGGAAGCAAACTGAGCCCAGCCGATAGTTGTTAGTCCGGGGCTATAAACGTACAACGATTCTATATGGACTCTTGCTGAATCTACAGTATTTGTGCCTTCAAGACAATAAGTTTGCTGTGTCAAACGGTCTAAAATCGGTGACTGTTTGCTGACATTCGAAAGCAGGGCATGAATAACGCCAATAATGCATTTTTTTTGCGGGAAAACAAGTTTCAGACCCGTGTAGTGAATGTCAACATGAATGCATTAAAAATCCTGAATGTAAATTGTAATCACCATAAAAGTGACTCAATGGGTAAAAAACAAAACCTTTACATACAATATGAACAGGCCTGTAAACCGTGTAGACTATCTTTGTTCCAGTAGCTAAATCAATGTCATCTCTTTTTTGACACTCCAAACTGTTATCTATGCCTAACTGAAGTACGCATACTTTTTCAGAAGAAATCATGGAGCTTTATTGTTTTGCCTTTATAGTGTTGTTTCAATAAGCAGGTAGGATACAAAGCATAGGGGCTGGTATTGGAAAGATGTGTGTCAAAGGTGGGCCTACAATAATCATACCAAAGCTCTATCCTATCTAGTATCTGTCTCCAGTACCCGACTAAACATAGCGTGTCCTGTTAAAAATGCATAAAGTTGTCACTGCCAGCCAGTGGACGAGGGACTATGTATGGAATAGTTCCAACCGAACTACTGCATCAAATTTTGCCTCTTAACCAAAGTTTCGAGAATGAATCGGGCCTTCAAAGCAGAGGCGGATTTATCGCAGGTAGGAAAAAATCCTTTTATCTCTTTTCAAGGAGTGTAACAGCCTGGGCGTAATTATAAGTTGGTGTTGAGAGAGAGAGAGAGAGAAAGAGAGAGAGGAGAGAGAGAGAGAGAGAGAGAAAGAGAGAGAGAGAGAGAGAGAGAGAGAGAGAGAGAGAGAGAGAGAGAGAGAGAGAGAAGATGAAATCGATTTGGTTCTGTCACTAAGAGTTACTTTAATCCGATTGCTTGATTTAAACAGGATGACGTCTAATGAATATGCCATGTGCAATTGCATTGTTATCAATATTTGCTAATTGTTCTGTCTTCACGACTAGGCATTCAATATTTCTTGTAGATAACCTTATCAGACGTAATAAATTAACCCTAGTCTTGGTAGGTCGACTCTGAGACGCAGCTGTAGTGTATTCTGTCCAGCTCAGCGAGATCAAATTTGGCCCAATCGACTCAGAATGGAGTCACTAGGGAAATTAGGGGTATACGTGAATGCTGTTGACGTGCACGCAAGAGAATTCATTCATACGATCCCTGAACACAGTGGCCTTTGGGTCAGCGCCAAACGGCCTAATCCGGAAAGTCCATATGGAACGTTCAAATGTATTATATAGGTATTGTATTGCGTGTTGAATCATCAACAAACAGCAATCAGCATTATGAAAAACTGACATCAAAACAGCTGTTTTCCTCACGGCACTGGAGCGATAATCCTTGTAACAAGATTTGAAAGACGTTGGCCGCTATTGTAGCGAATTCCAGAATTCCTTCACGTAGCGAGGCCTTGAAAATGATGTACGACGGGCCTGGTAGCCAACACCTTCGATATCACACACAATCGGTATACCATCTAACCGATGTTGCCTTTGGGACCCATTCGTTGTCGTTCCTTTCAACCGTAAATTAAATAAGACATTTGACCATCCTGGTTATTGTAAAATCACACGTGAACATGAAATATTGGACGGCTGCCGGATGCGTAAACCCATTACTGTTGGTGGGAGGGAGGCGGTTCTGCCCTCGGCTAGTTTTTCTGTTCTTAAAAGAGGCTCAAGCCAGCGACGCAAATTTCGGGATTTTTACCTGCCTTTTCATTTAGAATAGTTGGGCCAAAATGTCGAATTTTCGTCCTACCCAGTAGCATCTCCAGGGTCTTTTTTTTTTGGGGGGGGGGGGGGTCCTTTGTAGTTACGCTGTCGCCAAGTCTCGGTCCACACACATTCACCGCTGAATTTTTGTCTGTTTTGAATTGCATCGACGATAAGTGGTACCTGAAGCCCAGAACACAGCTTTCAAGCGTGCAAATCGCGTCTCAGTACCTCCCATTGGAATGCATGGAATATTTTCCGCTCCCGGCTCGCAGCTCAATCCGATACCATTTGGGCGAGTCCTTTCCCCCCTCTGTAAGTGGCAGGTCAAAGTCCACCGGTTAGTGCACTCTGTTGAGCCCACCAGCAAAAATAGTAAAGGCTACCGTTATTCAAATGGAGATTTAAAGATATTTTATCATGTTAAAAATATGTCACTTTGTCAGCGGTTTTCCATCAACGCTCATTTATTTTAAATGTATATTCTCCAGGATAGCTTTCTGAGCTTTTATTTTACGCTTATCTGCGCCTATTCTCGCTCTGTTGGTTTGGCCATGGGATATTTCAGGCTCCATCACCTTAACGGAAGACACCGCAAGGGTGAATAGGCATACTCATGGTAAGATAAGACATCGTTATTCAAAATTGATGATCCAAAGGCAAGTTTGATGATAAGAAGTCATAAAGGCTAATGTCTTCTTCCCGGGGGAATGCAGTGGTCTTCTGAAGGGTTCAGCAATTCTTCTAAATATGTTCGTGTCCAGAAAAGACCAGGGAAATAAGGCACCAGAGTTGAAAGAAGCGTCACCAGCCGCCAGGCGGCGCCGGTCCCAATTTTCTTAAAAGCTGGGGCACTAGAGCAGACACTTCCTGCGACAGCACGCGCTGTGGCTCTTCATTTGGATGCGGCAGAAAACAAGCGTACGGTGTTTATCACGGCCTGCGCGCGGGTGAACAGCGCCATCTTACTACAATGCTGGCCACTTCTGGTTTGTCTCATCAACGCACTGAGAGTGACGGTGATCTTTTCTCACGAAAACACATAAATTGTCGCAACCAATAAGGGTAATTTACCAGAAAGCCAACCAGCTCCTCCTCAGATGATATGCATTCGTCAGATGATTATGTTTTTTCTCTGCTTTTTTGCGGGCATATACATATCCTTCGCCCTGGTGGGGGGGGGGGGCCATTTTGGCCCCCCCCCCCTGTGGTTTTTCAGCGATAACTCAGAAACCACTTGAGTTAGCGCCCTGAAACTTTGTATAGCTGTTTATTCAACATTTTTACATCATGTCCTGTTTTGGGGGGTTCGGGTCAGGTCAGGTCAGGTCACAAGGTCACCAAAACTGACACCACCTCTAAAAAAGTTCAAAGCTCTCTCAAAGGCACAGCTTTTATCCGATCGATGTAAAATTTACAGTACTTGAAGATGTCACCCAGCTCTACAAAATGGCTATCTCGGATTTTTTATAAATGTGACCTAAGGTCAGGTCAGGTCATCGCTGCTCCCCATTATAAGTCAATGGGAGAATCGAAAAGTAGTTGTTTTTCAGCTAAATCGGGCGTGATTGATCCTATATTTCGTTATTGAAGTGTCTTGGGTCAGCAAATCACAGCCCATGTGAAACCATTTGCTTGTGACCTCGCTGAGGTCACGCTAGGTCATCTCCCTGGTCACCAGAGGTCACCAGCGGTTTTTCTGCACTTACTTGTTATTGAATAGAGATAGAGACTCCGTTCGACGTTTATCGTGTTTGTCTCGTCAATGCGGATCGAATGATATGCAGCATGACCTATTTCGGTAAGGTCATGACCTTGACCTGAGGTCAAATTTTCAAAATGACCTTTCGAGGTCAAGCTATATATCATTCGACGCGTCTCGACGAGCCAAGCACGATGGTGCATGAATCGTTTCTCTATTTTCTCGTGAATGCATGCTATAGTTAAAAACATTTTCAACAAAATTTGCCAAGTTGACCTTGCATGACCTCTGTAGGCCAAACCGTTGAGCTGAGGTCAAATCTGACGAACCTTGGCGAAAGAGCTTGAAAAGAGCTATCGATTGCTTTTTTTCCGCGGCTCTCTAGCTCTTCTAGTTTCCGAGCTACAGCGGAATATGTCCGGCAACACCGAAAACATTGAAATTTGACCTATGATGACCTCTAGCGACCTCAATATTGACCTTAGCGAAAAAATGACCGAAATACTTTCGAACGTACTTGTTATGGGCTTTCGTTTGCTTTTTTCCGCGTCTTCCTAGCCCTCTTCGTTTTCGAGTTAGACGGGGGGGGTCATTTTGGCCCCCCCCCCCCACCAGGGCGAAGGTGGCTCAGACCCACACCAGGGCGCGGGATATGTATGTAGATGTCCTTTAGCAGTTTATTTCGTTTTTTTTCCATTACCGGCCTCATACAAAGTCATTCGGGGCAGAATTGGCTATTTCGGTCCTTTGTCTAAGTTAAGCGTTACTGATGGCCAGTCTAAAGCTCTCCTTCCGTGTTTGAACACCGTGCCGTCAATCCAATCAGGGTATTTCAAAACCAACACCCGATAATACCCCCAGTACATCGTTAGCCAAATGGATCGCAAAGCTGAGCGGTGCTCACAGCACTATCTGACCGCTGCCGGAGGCTCGGTGCATTACCCAGTACCGCGCCGTCCGATAAACGACGCTTTGTCACGGTCGGAGGCGGAAGCAGACCACTGTGCGGCGGGCATTACCGCTCGGTAGCCGAACAAAACGGTCACAATGGACCGGGCCGCGGCCGGACCGAGTCCGATCCGCCGGCACTTTATCAGCCGACTCAGAGTCAAAGGGCTTTACGGAGTCAAAGGATTAGACGCAGCTGGCTAAACGGTCGTACTTAGGCGTAGCTGTAATCTTTCATGCTATTCTGTTAAATCTAATCATTATGAACAGTTAAATTAAAACATTGGGAGATAAATAGGTATATTGATGTGCTTTTTCTCACAATTTAATGTGAATAGATGTCGACTCTGTTCACTGTTGTAACGATGCACTTTTGGGAAGCAATGCATTTCTAGTTCCCAACTCTAAGGTGCTTAACTACCTACATACTAAGCAGGGCCGAGCTGTCTCATGTGGGGGGGGGGGGGGCTGAACTAGTGGGACTGAACTAATCTTTTGCCAATTGTCATCTCGCTTCCACTCCAGCCCTCCATTCCGTCGGCCCATTCCACTAACCCCGTCACCCGCTCGCCCACGCACTACACCTAGCGAGCAGTGACCCACAGAGCGCGTATCGCACCCTGGGGCAATTAGCCTCGGGCAATGTCACCGCCTGGCACGTGGGGCTCAACAGGCGGCGGAGCCAACGGCCGGGCGGTGGGGCTGGGGTGGGGGCGGTGGGGGTGGTGGGACGATCGAAGTCGGTCAGCCGCTCGGCGGACAGGGTTCGGGGTGCAGCGGCTGCTAGTCCGAGAGAGCCGAGAAACTCCAGATTCAAGCCGGAAGGCGGCGAGTGAAAAACAGAGAATGGCCAGCGGGAGTTGTGAAGAATGAGGTGGGAAGAATGAGTCGCAGAACAGATGACAAAACTAGAGGAAACCGACGGAAAGAATGATAACGTTGTAAAAGGAAAAACAAGCTTTTACAGAAGACGTGTGAGGTAATAGAGGAAACCGGAAGAAGAAGAAGACTTACAATAGAGAAGGAAGTTGA
>NW_024883535.1:0-68452 GCF_019059575.1 Amphibalanus amphitrite | reverse complement strand
AAATCATCCAATTTTCTGATCTACTTTGGTAACCAGTAACCACAGTGTTAGACCATTTTACAAGACATGAATGGTTTTGGGGCGTGCCTAACCGCTCTCATGTTGGGTTTGGCGTTTTCAGTAGCTGCGCCGCACGTGATCTGGGTGTCGCTGGTGCCACCCTGGCCAGAAGCGCCGTCTCGCCGAGGCCCACCGCGCAATCAGCGAGTCACGGCGGCCCGGACTCGATCCGAGCTCGGCCGCCGGTGCCCGGTACATACAGGGGCTGGGCCGGGTCGGGTCGGGTCGCCGCTCCACCCACACTGACTGACCGTCGGGGACGTGATCAGGGGTGGACCGGGGCGAGGAGGGGCACAGAGTGACCCCGACACGTTCACCGCTGGAACCGTGTCTGACATCACTCAGCGATGGCATTACCAGATGCCCAACCATCTAACATCTCTCTTGTTGTAAGTGAGCAGTTTCATATAACTTCATTAGCCGTTTTCACGACGGGCTATCCGGCGAATACACCTGATTTGACCAAATCTGCACCTAATTTCTTTTACAGCAAATATCTTCATTTTATGAATTTATTTCAGTGTTTTAACCCGCGCGGGGCTAGGGTCTCCAGCCGAACGCGCGGGGCTGGGGGGGGGGGTAAATTTTACCCCCCCCCCCCTGTTATCTCCCGAACTAATGGTCCGATTTGGAAAATTCAAACACCAATCGAAAGATCTCAACACGAACAACTAAAACATGTACTTAATTTTAAGTTTGAGGTCAAGGTCAAGGTCAGGTCAAGGGTACAAATTGCAAGTGTCTACAGTATCGGCCTTGCACCGTAGTTGCCGAAGAATGGAGTCATGGACTGAGACTGATTGCCCAAAACGTGTTCTTAGGCTACCAAGACAATATTCGTTGCATACAATATCATTCAGAGGTCAAGGTCAAGGTCAGGTCAGGTCAGGTCACCAAAAACAAAATATAGAAAAGGGCATGTGCGACACATGTTTTATGGGTCATTTTACTCATAGAATTCAATAGGCACACTCAATAAGTGATATGGACCACCTCTGGATGAATTTCAGGTCGAGGTCAGGTCAAGGTCAGGTCAAATGAGGTGAAATTTTGAAGTTGGTTGTTAAGGCCTAAAAAGGTGTCTATCTGATGCCGTTTTTCACGGCGAATCGAATGGTGCTATTTTTGTTTCCGTACGAGGTCTAGAACTTCCAAAAAAAATCATTTTTCAAAATTTTTGTGTGTCGTGACGTCATAAAATTTTGAATAACTCCCACATTTTTGAACCGATTCTTCTAAAAATTGGTATGTAGGTGCACATAGACCACTTCTCTGACAAATATTCCGGTTTTTTTCGATACACTCAAAATTTTGGATTTTATAATCATTTTCCCAAAAAAGTCAGTTTTGTGAAAAAATTTGGGCCAAAATCCAAAACTTTTCAAAAAACCGAGATAGCCATTTGATAGACAAAGTAGAATTACGTATAACCTTTTTGTTACGTCTTGATTCCTTTAAAAATGAAGATGTTAGCGGCGTTTGAACTTTTGCCGTTTTTTAGGCGAAAATGGCGAACATGACGTCACTAAAACGTCAATTTCTCAAAAAAAAAAAATCCGACGGATTTCGCTCAAATTTTCAGAGAACGTGTCAAATTGATGTAAGAAAAGGTACTGAAAATTTGGCGGCGCTGCGCGCCTTCGTTTTTGAGATATTGCAAAAATTCGCGAGGGGGGTAAAATTTACCCCCCCAGCCCCGCGCGGGTTAATCAATGATGCTCTCTGATAATATGACAAAGCAGGCATATAAGCAATTAGTGCAACCCTAGCTGATAGCTGATATGAGACACACTGAACCTGATTTGACCAAATCTGCACCTAATCTGTACCAGATGTGCACCAAATGTGTACCAGATGACCGTCATGAAAACGGCTATTATGTCCCGGGCCGCGGGACGGGCTGCTGATCCCCGACCGCGCCGTCCCGCACCTCGCTGTGCGGCCATCGCCACGAAGTGGCGCCCCAGCTGAACACCACCGACCCATCCCACGGGTAGCCACCAGCTCGGATAGGCACTCCGTGAGACGGGCCGGCCGCCCGGCCTCCCAAAGTAATTTTGAATGACACGGAAAATACTTTTCCGTATCTTTCAAAATTCAAGCTTCCTTAGTTTTTTGGTATAATCGGGTGCTGCTAAGAACCCCCTATCACCTTTCAGACTTGCATTACCTACACATGGTGTAATCGCTACGTTCAAGTAAGTCAGCCCTCCTTGTAGGTGTTTCCGGGACAATAAAGCCTGGCAGGTGCAATAAAGCCAGCCCCAAGCCCATCGCGCTCAGTCTCGGCTTCCGCCAGGTACGGCGCCCTCAGTTTAGTCGCTGCGGTCCACGAAAAGAGGGTCGTGCGGCATCGACCGTCCCTGTAACTCTTGTATTGATCGGCATACCTCAGGACGTGGCGCCACCCCATTAAAGCATTCTGTTCCAACATGCCCGGGCTTTATAACATTTATTGCGGCTAGTTGGATGGCTTCAAATACGGATCTTATCTTATAGTGAATGCATAATACATACACCTTGCATAGCGTTGGCAATATATACTGAATTTAAGCACATGCCTTACGGGGATGGACTGATAATTGTGTTTCCCTTCGATGAGTGATGAGTGTCTTTGTGTGTTGTATCTGAAGCTGTTTTGACGACGCCCCAGTGATCGACGAACGTACGACCCAGGGCAAGCAATACGTCACCAGCCCATACTCGATTACCACTGAACAATCGGTAGCCGCCGATCCGATTCGGTCCTGTCTGTGGATGTCATGGACACTGGGCTCATATTTCTTTTTACACCATTCCCGACTGAGCTTATGGTCATAAGGAGTTCATATGGAAAAGGTTTACTACAAAGTCTAAACCCCGATACTATTGAAACCAAATTTTTCACATTTGACCTTACCCTCAGCTTACCTGACCCGTTGGGAGCTGATCGGTAGCGTGTAGTCTTGAGCTTAGTCGTGAATTTTTAATTACCATCAGGCATCATGTAAATAATAGCCTACTGCATGTCTCAAGGTATCGGTCCCAGTCGTCAGTAGTCTGAACACGGTTACTGCCTTCTCACCCTCGCCCCCTCTCCAGTGGGGCGGGGTGCGCTCACTCCGAGTCTGACAGCGGTCAGTCTGACAGAGCCTGACAGCGAGATCGGTCTGCCAGAGTCTGACAGCGGTCAGTCTGACAGAGCCTGACAGCGAGATCGGTCTGCCAGAGTCTGACAGCGGGGTCGGTCTGACAGTCTGACAGCGAGATCGGTCTGCCAGAGTCTTGTCCAGAGCGGGGTTGGTCTGATAACTGACAGCGGGGTCGCTCTGATAACTGACAGCGGGGTTGGTCTGATAACTGACAGCGGGGTCGCTCTGATAACTGACAGCGGGGTTGGTCTGATAACTGACAGCGGGGTTGGTCTGATAACTGACAGCGGGGTTGGTCTGACAGAGTCTGACAGCGGGGTCGCTCTGGCAGCATGCGGCATTCAGACCGCATTTAAACTTCTGGTCGCTGGAACACTGATCTTTGACAAAAGCATACGTAAACCCTCGCCCGCACATGCCATTTTCCCATCCTAGAACGCACATGGGGGGGGGGGGGGGTGCCACCCCCCCGCGCCATTCCGTTCCTGTTGGAGATAGAGCTTAGCGGTAAAGACCAAAAAGATTCTTTGGGAAGAGACAAATTCAATGATACCCAGTTCTACCTTCTCAGGTCAGTCATTGACCTTCCATTTCAGGTCAAACTAAAAAATGTTGCTGTTTTGGGTCACCGTTGGATATCAAGTGCGCTGCTCATCATATACCCATGACGATGCTGTTTTCTGGTGCCAGGCCAGCTAGAACCTCTTTGTCACACTACCCGACCAGATTTTTGCTGCTGAGGTCATTTCAGGTCAAGTTAGGTCAAGGTCAATTATATGTGTTTGTATGTCTGTGTGTGCCTGTGTGTATACTGATGTGTGCACCGATTGTTTTTGTGTCCATATTACATGAAATCATGATCTGAGAAGTTTTTAGCAAAAATGCAGTCAAAAAACTTCACAAAAAGTAAATTCAGCTTGCCTAAAACGCAATTATCTTAGATGACCTAGGTTGACCTTGAACCTGACCTTGACACCTGTACGTCGTCGAACAACATGTTCCATGATAGGTGGGAGGTAAGGCTGGCAAAAAAGGCCGAAATCAAGGTGTCAAAAGCTCACAAGACCCATGGCAAACGCAAGATGTTGAGAATTGGCCTTTCGGGTCATGGCATGACCTGAAAAACAAGGTCATATCTCCGAAACCAAAACTCACAGAAACTTGAAATTTTCAGTGGACATCGAGAAGGGATAGAGAAGCAGCTATACGAAAAATCAGCCTTCTAGCTCTAAAAATGTTGAGTGCAGAGAAGAAAGACTACCTAGGGGGGATGGTAACCACCCCCCCCCCCCCCCCCACACGTGCGGGCGAGGGTTAAGCAGCGACTTTTGGACGATGGACTTTCAGCTTGCAGCTGAACCTCCCCTCTACAATATTGTTGAGTGATGAGCGGCGGAAAGTTTCTGCACATAATTAATCCCACAGTTGTAGAGGAGGGGGAGGGGAGTCGGATGGTTTGGTTTGGTTTTTTATTTGGTTTCGCAAATGGCCCTCGTATAAAACGCAATCGATTGAGACAAAACTTTCAGTACTATAGAGCTAATCCATTTTTACAATGCACATACCATGCAATGTCCAACACCTTGACACAAATGACCCATGACCCGTTTATCGAGATCATTTCAGGCCGGAATTGCGATTTTGCGTATGTCAGCGCACAATATCCTTGCGTTTCCCGACTTTTTGTGATTGAAGACGTGCCGACATTCGAAATGATGATTGTCTCATGCGTTATGGTGGGCGTCAAGGTACACTCGGGGGCAGATTGATGTTCTACAACTCTTTATCCACCGGGTTCCTATGGCTCAGCATTGGCAGCAGCCGCCTGGTACCGGTAGACTGTGCCGCTTCACTTACTTGTCAAGCGGCACAGCCTACCCACACCGTATGACCCCGGTCTGGGTCGGTGGCTTGAAGGCGATGGGGGCCGCCTGGGATGTCAGCGCAGCGGTGAGGGCCGAGCCCGGAGGCATGGCTCGGGTCGGCGCGGCGCGGCGGCTGGCGAGGGCTGGGGAGTGAGGCGGGGTGGGAGCATGGACCATCGCGCGGCTGAGCGAGTGTAGTTAACTTACGCGTCTCAAGGCGCCAATTATTCTACCTAACAATTGCGCTAAAGCAGTTGTTAAAATATCATATGCCGAAGACAGCGCCTATCATCATACCTACATGCCATGCGCATTACGACACACTTTAGCGTAGCATTGGGACGGCCGATAGAATTTATATCACACGTGCATCGAGTTGCGGAGCTGCATTGCTTATAACAGATAAGTATTAAGGCCTTGATTGAGCTCATTGGTGTCTATTATTTTGCACAGCAATCGTCCAGAGACGTGGGAACTGCAGTTTTTGGATAGCGCGGCAGCCAACGGGCAACGCCCCAACTTTAAGCAAATCTACTTTTCCTCTAATGTGTGGTCGCAGCCACCAATAGCAAACCGTTCCAACTAAGAGCAAATAAGTCGCGCACCTGGGACGGTCCGAACCGGGCTTCTCCAACCGGTCACCCTACGACGCTAGCGTGCATCCACTGAGCTACCGAGACCAGCGACCGCCCGTCGCGGTCAAACACGGTGAAATGTCACAAAATTGTCATTGGCGGTCAGCGGGTGAATGTCATTTTGTTTTGTGCTGTTGGGGACCATTCTCGGTAGCTCAGTGGATGAACGCTCGTGTCGTAAGCTGACCGGTTGGGCAAGCCCGGTTCGAGCCTTCCTGAGTGCCCGAAGTTTTGGCTCCTATTGTTGGAACGGTTTGCTATTGGCGGCTGCGACCACATAATATTAGAGCAACAGTAATAATCGCTTAAATTGGGGCGTTGGCTGCCGCACTATACCCATAACCCCTAGTTCCCACGTCTCTAGACGATTGCCGTGCGAAACAATACCTAGACACCAATCTGCTCAATCAAGGCCTTAATACTAATATGTTATACAAAATATAGCTCCGCACCTCGATGCGCGTGCGACATAAGTTCTATCGGCTGTCCTGTCCCATTGCCACGCTTAAGTGCGTCGTAATACGCATAGCAAGTAAATGATAGGCGCTGTCTTGGGCATAGGGCATTTTAGCAAATGCTTTAGCGCAATTGATAGGTAGAATAATTGGGAGACGCGAATTAACTACGCTCGCCCAGCCGCGCAATGGTCCATGCTTCCACCCCGCCTCACTCCCCAGCCCTCGCCAGCCGCCGCGCCGCGCCGACCCGAGCCATGCCTCCGGGCTCAGCCCTCACCGCTGCGCTGACGTCACAGGCGGCCCACATCACCTTCCAGCCACCGACCCAGACCGGTGTCATACGGTGTGGGTAGGCTGTGCCGCTTGACAAGTAAGTGGAGCGGCACAGTCTACCGGTACCAGGCGGCTGCTGCCAATGCTGAGCCATAGGAACCCGGTGGATAAAGAGTTGTAGAACATCAATCTGCCCTCGAGTGTACGTGACGTTCAGGTCAAGGTCATTGACCTTAGATGACCTTGGTTCATTTTTTTAGTTTAACAAGTTTCGAGGGTAGTCTTTGAAGCTGATTTGGAATTCAGCACCAATTTGAACATTTGAGTAGTCCCCTCCTTTACTCGTGTTTAGGCAGCTGCGAAAACGCCAAGAAGGACTAAGGAACCGTAAGGAACTATGCAGTCACAAGCATGTAAGTACATCTTCCCAGGACATGATGGTCTTTCGCTGTCGGTTACATAAGGCCGTTTGGGCCAATCAGCCCATCAGAGCGGCGTGGTGACGGGCCTTGACCCCTATGGCCGTCACGGCAATAGTGCGCCATTGTAGGTTCCGTGTGCCCATCACAGCCTTCGCTATAGCGCTCGGCGGGCCGTGTCAACAGAGCGGAGCGCGCGCCGGTGCTCTGCTGCCAGAGGTCCCGCCGTGTCGCCGGCCAGGGGCGACGACACGGGGCCGAAACACGGCGGCCGGACGCAGCCGGAGACAAGAGACGCACACTGGAACCCGGCCTCAAAACCACTGCTGTATGTCGCCCTGAGGCAGCAACACAACCGCAGTGATACACTGGTGCCTAGCTCATGACACTGATTAGAAACAATTTAGCGGTTACAACAGTGTTTTATTTTACATCATGTTAACTAGATGCAACAGAGTTTCAAGAGCTCAGTGTGTATGTTACAGTTAGTATGCGAAATCCGTTAGTTTGCAACGCAACTAGTTTCGTAGCAAACTACCTGACCGGCCAGGTAGTTTGCAACGAAACTAGTTCCGTTGCAAACTAACTGACCGTCCAGTTAGTTTGCAAACTAACTAGTTAGGATGCAAACTACCTAGGTACGTTGCAAACTACCTAGCTACTTTGCAACGGAACTAGGTGTGTTGCAACGGAACTAGTTGTAATGCGAAATCGACATGGCTCTATTTGTCGGTTATATTCAACTTTTATGTAAATTTTAACAACGGTTATTAAAACAAAGCTGTGTTTTTCTAACGGGTGACACTAGACATAAGACGGGTGGTCACATTTAGGATAGAAACAGTGAATTAATCGGATTCGACTACATAACGTTACGATTACTGGCGGATCCACAGGTGGGTAGGTGGGGGGGGGGCGCCCGAAGTCGCTCCGCCATCCACGCAGCGCCCGAAAGCAACAAATGCTTACTTTTTATGAGAATGAAACGAAAACTGAACAACTTTAACAATAAAATGCTTGTTTTAGACTGCACAGCCGTGTGTTAGGACTGGAATCAAAATCCGAAAGGTTTTTGGAATTAAGAGAAACTTTTTGGGATTATGTCTCCCGCAACGTTTAAGACCATCTTTCTGGAACCGCTAGTGATCACCATAAATGCGTAGACATAAGCGGAAAGAAAGGTTCTGCTGCCGATTTCGGAATAGGGGAGACCCGGGAGGTATGGGGCCCCCCCTAAAGTATGGATATGGACCATCGCAGTTTTGAAGAAGTGTTGCGTATTTTTACACATTTGACCGCGTAAACTGGAAGCAGCCAATCCGTTATACAACCGACGTGATTTCCGAAGTATTCCGACGTCGCAAGGTCGAACATTTAACTAAAAATTTCATTCGAACAGAAAAAAAAATATTTATCTTATTTCGTGGAGCATGATCGAGTTTACCAAAATACTTATGTGCCCAAGTGACCTCCATGAAGTAAGCTGTTGGCCGCTTAAGCGGTGGCTCTAAGAGAGATCAAGGTAGATACCAGCTACGAGTATTGTTCTCATTGTCGAGAAAAGAATATGAAACATAGCACCGGCCCATACCTCCCGGTGTACTTTGCTGGATCGAAAAAGCGCATGATTTATTGAAAGTTATCTCGAGACAAAATAGTTGGTCCCAGATACCTAATAACAGGCACACTTTGCAGGCGAAAAGCAATATCACGTATGTATGTACGCAGAGTGAAAAACCGGGTCTAGCCACTGCCCACTGGAAGAAAATTGTCTTTACACAAAACCGGCCCATACCTCCCGGGTCTCCCCTATTCCAGAACTTGACGAGCTCCTATACCTCCACAACCGATCAGTCTGTGATGCAGCCTGCCCTTTGATAATTGGCTGTTACCGAATGGCCCGGCACCGCTAGGTCACCTGGCTAGGCAAGTCGCAGTAGAAGTCGGCCGTTGAGACAGATTCTTGATCGCACGCTTACCCCGGACCACGGGCCATGGGACAATACAGTTCAGTTCTGTTCTGTGCGGCGGTGGTGGTGACTGGTGTGTTAGTGTGTGTCGCAAAAAAATCAAAATCGCAAAATGCCCCCGGAGCTGCCCCTTCTCTGATTCCGCTAGTGATCGTCACATTATGTAGTCGAATCTGGTTAAAGTAACAAGGTATTTTGCATCCTAACTAGTTAGTTTGCAAACTAACTGGACGGTCAGTTAGTTTGCAACGGAACTAGTTTCGTTGCAAACTACCTGGCCGGTCAGGTAGTGTTTGCAACGTAACTAGTTGCGTTGCAAACTAACGGATATCGCATACTAACTGTAACAATTTGAAGAACAAGCCGTTAGCATGTAGTTACATATATTCTTACCAGCTCGGAGCTTACTAAAAATCGCCGATCAAGGATTGCAATGTGGCGCAGCATGTAGCAGTAGCGCGCTGATCTAATTGATCGGCGTCAAAAAATATTTATTCGCCGACTCGCTCCCGAGGAAAGGCTGGTAAGCACGTGTCCAGGGATTACATTTGTCAGGCAACACAGCGGTCAGTTCACACAGTCAGCCGTTGTGAGGTGACCCGCCCACAAGATACAAAACTTTGCCTTGACGAATACCCTTTAAAAATAGCGGACGAAACAGCGATCCATTTTCAGCAAGTGTACTGAAACTAACGCTGAAACATATTATTAGGTAGAGTATCCGCATAGGACCGCTATTACTTTTTATGGTGCTCACTATATCATCTTAATAAAACAGGGCGTATACCGTACATTTACAGCATCGCGTTATACATTATGTTCATTATACATAGGTGGCAGACGAGGTGGGGGTGGGATGCTAATCGCGACCGCTCAGCGCGCCGTCCAGAGAGCGAATTCTCTGTCCTATAATTGGGACAAGAGCTCGTTGGAGAGAGGTCCGACTAAAAAAAATAACAAAAATAAAATAAAAAATAGGGCTATAGAAGCCTGATTTTTCGCATAGCTGCTCCTCTATCCTTTCTTGATGTCCTCTGAAAATTTCAAGTTTCTGTGGTTTTTGGTTTCGGAGATATGACCTTGTTCCTCAGGTCATGTCATGACCCAAATGACAAATATCCAATATCTTGCGTTGGCTATGGGTCTTGTGAGTATTTGACACCTTGATTTCGGCCTTTTTGCTAGTCTTACCTCTCACCTATCATGGAAAATGTTGTTCGACGATGTACAGATGTCAAGGTCAGGGTCAAGGTCAACCTAGGTCATCTAAAAACATTGCGTTTTAAGCAAGCTGAATTTACTTTTCGTGAAGTTTCTTTGACTGTTTTTTTATAAAAGCTTCTCATTTCATGATCTCATGTAATATGGACACATAAACAATCTGTGCACACATCAGAATACACACAGACACACACAGACATACAAACACATATCATTGACCTTGACCTAGCTTGACCTGAAATGATCTCAGCAGCAAAAACCTGGTCGGGTAGTGTGACAAAGAGGTTCACAATTCGGCATCGTTATCGGTTTATGATGAGCAACGCACTTGATATCCAACGGTGACCCAAAACAGCAACATTTTTTTAGTTTAACCTGACCTGGAAGGTCAATGACTGACCTGAGAAGGTAAAACTGGGAATCATTGGATTTGTCTCTTCCCCAAAAAAAAAAAATATCTACCGCGAAGCTCCATCTCCAACAGGAGCGAAATGGCGCGCGGGGGGTGGCAACCCCCCCCCCCCCATGTGCGTTCTAGGATTGGAAAATGGCATGTGTGGGCGAGGGTTAAGATTCTGGCAAAGGGAAAGTGACTTTGAAAATAGAAGGAATCTTTGTGTCCATTTTATAGGTTGATCAGACACCAGCTTGCCTCTAATATCATTCTTTGCGAGGCAGGTGAAATGTGTGTAGGAAGAACTAATGTGGCAACGCACACTTTATTTCTGAAGGAACCGAGGGCCGGAGCACAATGTTATAGCTGCTGATACTAGTCACGGATCGGAAGTCAGGATGGCCGCGGGTCGGATCCGGCCCGCGGTTGTAGGTTGCCGACCCCTGACTTGGATGGTCTGAAAACAGCGAAGCCGCGGGTAAATTATTTAGTGTCCTGAGCCGCCGAATCGGACGCTGTGCATAGTGACGCCCCTGTTTGCCACTCTGCAGTCGAGCCGATCAATACCAGCACTCTGCAACCAGGCTCATGTCATTTCATGATTCAAACGGCGGCATATTTAATGTAATGGTCGCCGCCTGAGGGGCCGACGGGGCGCCGACGGACTGGCGTGCATCCCTGGGAGGTTCCTACATGACGCAACGGGGCCGGAGTGGGCCCGAGGTGGAGCGGTGGGACAGTGGGGCCGGGCGGAACAGCGGTACGGGACAGCAGCGGTATCAGCGGGATCAGGGTGGGACCGCGGGATCAGGGTGGGACAGCGGGATCAGGGTGGGATAGCGGGATCAGGGTGGGATAGCGGGATCAGGGTGGGACAGCGGGATCAGGGTGGGACCGCGGGATCAGGGTGGGACCGCGGGATCAGGGTGGGACAGCGGGATCAGGGTGGGACAGCGCGGCTGGGGACGGACAGCGCGGCTGGGGACGGACAGCGCGGCTGGGGACGGACAGCGGGGATGAGCCGGCACAGTGCGATCAGGGTAGAACAGTAAGGTCATGGTATGGACAGCGGAATCTAGGATCGGGGTACCGTGCGGGACAACGGTACCTGGGTGGGATAACGGGGACGCGGTGGGTCTTCGGGTCTATATAATGACCTGTCGCCTGTAGTTGAAATCATCAATAAACATTTCACTCGCCCTTCATTTGGTACTACTTTATTGTAAAGAGGCCATTTGAAAAGCGTCTTTCCTCAAGCTACTTACATCTATGCCTTATTGTATTGTATTGTATTGTATTGACAAAGGCAGACAACTCCACATGGGCCTGGCTATTCTGTGTCTCTAGTCACAGAGAGTTAAAAAGAAAACATACATCAGGGTAAAATGGGAATAAAATTTACCGTCAGAAATCACACATCCACGCACCCACCAGGCACTCAATGCACACGTCATACGCAATCAGATCACCGACAATAACAGCCTCACGGAACCCCATCAGAAGTGCGCCTTTACTGCTTTCTTAAAACTGTCCGGGTCGAGATCTAAAAGGGCAGCGGGCAGCTGGTTTAAGAGCGCGGTCGCTTGGTGTGAAAAGGCCCGCTGCCCAGCCGCAGTGCGCGAAACCGGTGGCCGTAGGCGACGGTCATTCCGGGTGGTGCGGTCACCACTGGCCCGCGACCCCGCGTTCGTGGCGAACAGTGAGGCGAGGACGGTCGGTTCACCGCGCACAATCGCACCGCGCGCGACAGTCACCGCTGCGACCCGGTACATGTCACTGGCCGATTTGAGGCGCAGGTCATCCCGCGCGCGAGATACGTGGTCGTACTTTTTGAGGCCGGTAATAACTCTTGTAGCGAAGTTAATAATTTTGAGAAGTCTGGCACAGTTATCGGCAGAACAGTTTCCGTAAACAGATATGCAGTATCTCACGCGCGAGATGACCAACCCCTCAACAATAGTTTTCAGTACGTGCTGCGGGAGGAAATGTCTCAGGTGGCGGAGACCAATCAGGAGGCCGGTACAGTGGCGAACCACGTCACTGACGTGTGCGTCCCAACTCAAATGACGGTTAAACAGCACGCCAAGGTTTTTGACTGTCCGGCTCTCCCGAACAGTCCCACCACCGACCCGTACGCTGACAGGGGGGAGGTTACGGGTGTTCTGACGGGTGCCGAGGAGAAGGATTTCAGTTTTGGACGCGTTGAGTTTTAAGCCATGGGCATGGAACCAAGCAGACAAGGTGGAAAGGGTAGATTCCATGCGTTGGATGAGGTCAGGAAGATTGGCTTTGACATCGGACAACAGGATTTGGGTGTCGTCAGCGTACTGAGTCACATGGGCGTCCGGTGCGTGCAGGCTGAGGTCGTTGGAGAAGATGGTGAATAGGAGAGGACCAAGGACGGATCCCTGGAACACTCCCGTGGTGATAGGAAGGGGATTTGAGACCACTCTGTTGCCGGAAGGAGAGCAGATGGAGACTGACTGGGAATGACCATGGAGATACGAAGAAAACCAGGATGTGTCAATGTTATATTGCTGAAGTTTGCTAAGGAGCAGAGAGTGTGGAATAGCGTCAAAACATTTGCTCAGATCCAAGAGGCACAGGAGGGAAAGGTGGCTACGGTCCATGTTGGAGAAAATACTGTTAGTAACAGAGAGCAGAGCGGTCTCGGTTGAATGGTGGGGACGGAAACCGTGTTGGGATGAGGATAGGAGATGATTGTCGGACATATAGGCATACAGCTGTCGCTGCACCACACGTTCGACAATCTTGGCTATGACGGGAACTATGGATATAGGACGGTAATTGGAGGGCAAGGAAGGGTCGCCGGACTTGAAAATAGGATGCACCAGGGAGTGTTTCCATGAATCAGGGATTTCACATGCCTTACGTAATCATGCCTGAACCCGATGCCTTACGTAATCGGGTTCAGTGTGTCTCTTGGCAGCTATCAGCTAGGGTTGCACTAATTGCTTATATGCCTGCTTTGTCATATTATCGGAGAGCATCATCGATTAAAATACCGAAATTAATTCATAAAATGAAGATATTTGCAGTAAAATAAATTAGGTGCAGATTTGGTCAAATCAGGTGCATTTCTGTTGCAGTTGACCTGATCCTATGTGACCTGGAGTGAACAGTTTCACACACGATTTGACATCGATGCATCAGAAGCCATAGCAAGTTTTACAGCGCTGCACGCCGTGGTTTTCTTTACACACACATACACAAAAAAAAACTGGTACGCATGGCCAAAAACGTTCCCCCTACCCGGGCGAAGGTTAAAGGAATCGTTTGATTGGTGTAGCTATGGGAAGCATTAAAACTGTTCTTCGGGTTCGGATGCTTGACATGACCTGATGACCTGACCTTGAACGACCTTGGTCTGAGCTTTAACATGTGCAGAAAGAACGCGTCGAAAGATGTGCCACTGCCAATGAGGCGATGCTTTTCAACCTCATATTTAACCCTAGAACCGAGAACGCCTAGGGAGGGGGGGGTGTATCAACCCCCCCCCTGAGGTTTTTTTCGAAGTGCACGCTAAACGGCTTGTCGTAGCGGGCTGAAATTTTCAATACCCTCTGGGGCAACCTTTGCGCATCTTTTGCCGAAAAAAAATTGATCGGGTCATGTCAGGTCACGGAGTTATGACGTCATAAGAGGTACAGCCTCCGGCCGGATTTTCACAAATTGAGTGCCAACGCCCGAGGTTTCCTGCCGGTGGATACGGAGATCGGTTGATGGATCGTGATGAAACTTCCCATGCATGTTGGGGCAAGTATTGGCTATCATATGGTATAAGAAATTTGACCGGGTCACGTCAGGTCACGGAGCTATGACGTCACAAGAGGAACAGCGTCCGGTACTATTTTTGAAAAGCGCCCGAACCACTATTTTGCTAATTCTTGTCACCTCAATGGGAATATGCAGCAATATTAGCTTCTATAGGGAGCAAATGGACCTCCCAAATCCAAAAATACAAGCAGATTTCAAAAATTTAAATTTTGATTTTTCGAATTTCTGCCGCCGACTGTGACCTTGCCGACTTCCGGCGCTCCCAACGCGCCATTTTTGGAGCTAGGGAAACGAAATACATACCAAACGATAGAGAATTGATCAAGGAACACGATAGTAAAGGTTTCAAGTCGATATCTCCCACCGTTTTGCCGCAATCGCCACCGAAAGTTGAAAAAAAAAGTCTATTTTTCCGAAAATTTAACCTTTGACCGGTCAAAAGTAGGTCAAATGTTGACCTAGGACCAAAAAATATACCACCACTCGCGAGATCTCGTTGAGAGCAATCCGTTGGTTTTTTCCGCTAAGCTCTACGACCTTCCGTTTCGAAACGCCAGGGGGGGGGTCGTAACAACCCCCCCCCCTGGTCGTTCGTGTTATGAGAAATGGCCTGGTCGTGCGAGGGTTAATAGCCAAAGTACCTACTTGAACTACTACTCGTTGAGAGGTTTCGATGGTCTCCTTGAACGAACCACTACGGCCCACCTTTGATTCTGAGGGTAGACAAAGCGCGTTATTAACTGCCCTTTGTCTACCCTTCCCCCACCCCAACCCCCACCCCAACCTCCGGAACCCACATCCAACTAGCGATACCGGCGGTGATTGAGCATAATGCTTTTCAAAGACGACATCAAACAAAACATTTATTTGCACCCCAATATCATAACAAGAAAGCTTTTACAAATTTGATGGACTGAACTAATTTCCTAGAAAGCAATGCCAGCATGTACGCATATGCCTATGCGTGCATATTTAAACAGCAATAAGCAATTGCAGACATTCAGCTGATGCCTCCTGGCAGCGATGGAGCAACCAACGTACGTATGATACAAAAAAGCCAGGAGCATTCCACCGAAAGGCACAATATCTCACGAATGCGGCACTCGAGAGGCGATGATTTCCACCCCCAGCGCCGGCCGGGTGCTTCAAGCTGCCTCCTGCAGTGCGCCGGCATCAGAGGGCCGTCAGTGGGTTAACTACCGCCGCGAGGGCGCTGCTACTGAGAGTCCGAGGCCAGCCGGGGCTGCCGACTGGCTGCGGTTGTCTTGTCCATCGTCTAGCGACGGAAGCCGAACAGGGCGGCGGCCAGCGCGGCCAGCAGGAGCAGGGCCGACGGCCAGCCGCGAGCTGAGCTGTTGCACAAGTCTTTCTTGCAGTAGCAGGCATCACTGTCTTCTAGGCACTCGTCCTTATCGACGTTTGCACAGCTTCGCATCACGTCATCGCCATCGGTGACCTTCAGGCAGGACTTGTCGTGGGTGGTCGGGCACGTCATCTGGAAGGAGGTGTCGGTTTTATTAAACTCGGAACATGGCTTGGCGGTGCCGGACAGTGTGCCGCCCACGCTGCCAGCGTCGACCGACTTGCCCCTGCAGGTGAAGCATTTAAGGGCGTGTCCGGTGGCGGCCATGCCCAGGAGGACGGCGAAGAGGACGGTCAGCTGCATGATGGGACGACGGACGACGACGGCACGTGCTGTACGGACGGCGGCTCGATGATAACTGGACGCTGCTGGCGAGGAGCAGCGCCACAGGAGCCGCCGGGCGACGTATGTTGTGTACTTAGCGACCGAGCAACAGACGCCGACCGGCGCCGTCCAGCCCTTTGTTCAGTTCAGCCCATGGTCTAAATAATTCACCGGCCGCTCTGTATTTCAAAGTAAATCGATCGTTAGAGGACTTGCAGCTACGGATCAATAGCGGACGAGACGGGACAGCAGGGCTGGAGGGGGACAGTGGGACCTGGGTGGGTGTGGCGCAGCGGCGCAGCGGGGCCAGGCTGACGCGGATGATGCATTCAATTTCAACTTTCAAGCTTATACAAAGTAGCTATGTGTGTACGGTACCCAGCACTTGTTACAAAGCACCTCGTTTGCGGTCGCATGGTTTGAAGATCGAAACATTACCAGTCGCTACGATACATTTGTAGTTTCTTTTAGGCGTCCGATTTTCGAATAGCTACCTTGTTTTAGTATGTAGGTATGTGCACAACATTTTGGGATGGGGAGCCAAGAAACCTCTTCTTCGCCCTAAAGGATGCCACAGGAAGTCGTAGGGCCTAGCCCCGGCTCTGATCCACAGACCATCAGTGCCACCTCTGGGAGTTGTCGGTCACAAATTATCAGTGCCACCTCTGGGAGTTGTCGGTCGGTCACAAACCATCAGTGCCACCTCTGGGAGTTGTCGGTCACAAACTATCAGTGCCACCTCTGGGAGTTGTCGGTCGGTCACAAACCATCAGTGCCACCTCTGGGAGTTGTCGGTCACAAACGATCAGTGCCACCTCTGGGAGTTGTCGGTGCGCGTCGTGTTGGCCGATGCGGCTGATGCACCACCTGGATGAGCTGCTGGTTGCGCAGCAGCGGAGTGGGTGATGTTTGCGGATGGCGGTGGATGTGCTCAGGTAATGTGATGATACTAAATGCATGACGTAGAAAAAGTGCCACCTCTTGTCAGCCGAACAAGTCACCGAGGTCAATAATACAACGCAACGCCGGTGATAGAGAGCTGAAACTTGGCATAACTGACCTTTGATTCAAGCCAGATCTTTTGACACCAACAGTTGATGGCTCCATGCTCCTTGAGCCGTGCTGTAGGAAGCATGAAAACACTTAACGCGCGCAGTGGAAACTGGAAGGGTTGCGAGTACGGGGGAAGGGGGCGGATGTCGCCCCCCCATAAGATCTCAGCTCTCACTAAAGCTAGAAAAACGAAATTTGGAGGGTAGGTGGGGGTCCTAGGGAACTCTGTTGTGTTGGAATTTCATGACCCTAGGTCAATATCTTCAAGGTCAAATGAGGTCAAATGTGGTCAAATCTGCCACATGAGCGACTTTTTTGCGTTTACACGCCGATAACCGATAAAAGTTACTGTCCGATTTTCTTTTTTCTTTCACTATACAAAAGAACATACATTTTAGAGTATGTATGGTGAATTTCTAGTTAATCCAACAATAAATGTGGCAGTTAGGAGCCTGCTAAGAGTAAGATGTCGCCGCCTGAGGCAGGATCCGGGCCGACGCGGAAAACGCGGCAATCACAATTTTGTGTTTACACGTTCATAATTCAAATGTTTACCGGCCGATTTTCGACATTCTTTGACCATAACATTTCCTGTACATTTTTAGTCTTCTACAAAATTTGACGTAAATCGAATGTAATCAGCGGTAAGGAGCGAAATGTAAAGACGGAACCGTCCCGCCCCGGCAGAGTCTACGAGTATGTATTTACAATTCAGCCGGCGCGTAAAGGCCGACGCTGGCCGCCGCGCCGCCGCCGCGGCAGTATGTTTGACTTTGAGTTGTAATGTGACAATTAGTCCATAAAATATGCAAGATATTACAACAAAATAACTTTAGGGCAGGGATGCGGAGCCGTGGAAATTTCAGACGGCTCCGGCTCCGGCTCCGGCTCCGGCTCCGGGTGAAATGTCATGGCGGCTCCGGCTCCGGCTCCGGCTCCGAGTAAAATGATCCGGCTCCGGCGGCTCCGGCTGCGGCTTCTACTCAGTACATCCCCTATGCGATCAATTAAATACGGGTGGAAGAAAAAAGGCGGTGGGATTGGTACACGTTGCTTCTGTATTTGTATAACAAGGCTATTTTGAATACCACATTGTTTTACGCCTTGTACTGTCAAACCGAACTAGGTAAATAATTGTTTCCTGTTCTACTGTTATCTATGTTTCTTCTTAAGAAAAGGAGCCGGAGTCACCCCCTTTTTTGACAGCTCCGGCTCCGGCTCCGGCTCCGGGCTATATTGTTTCACGGATCCGGCTCCGGCTCCGGCTCCGGGCAAAATATGCCGGCTCCGGCGGCTCCGGCTCCTGCTCCGGCTCCGGCTCCGCATCCCTGCTTTAGGGTAATTCTTGTTGTAATATCTTGCATATTTTATGGAATGTTTGGCTTAACACCGTCATTACTAGAACAGATGTGAACCGATTTTCTTATTGCTTGCACGAGAAGATCCGCAATTCAATTCTGGACAGGTAGCCGAAATTTCACATAAATACTTTGTTCATGGTGCGAGTTATTGGCGAAAAACAGGTGGGGTAGGTGAAATCCGCCTCACCCCCTTCTACTGCGCGCGTTAATCTCATCTCGATCTACCTACGATCTACGGTATTATCCCGCGCCGGGCCGGGGGTGTTTGAACACCCCCCCCCCTCCGGTTTTTTCGCAGATATCTCAAAAGCGGCGGCGTGGAGCGCCGCCGTTTTATGCATACCTGTTCATGCATCTTTACCACACATGTAAAAATTTCAGACCCAGAGCTCTCAAGCTCAGGTCACCAGGTCACGTCAAGTGACCTCACCTCAGAAAATGTTTCAATCCTCGCCATAGCTACATAGATTCAACGATCACCTTGAAACTTTCAGCGATTGATAAGAGTAACAGTATGTACAAAATGTATATCTCGGAATTTTGATATCGGTGACCTAAGGTCAGATCAATTTGCGACCTCTCCATTATAAGTCAATGGGAGAAAATTGAAATGTGCCTCTTTTGGACGAATGGTGTTCAAAACCCTCTCAAATATCGGTTCATAGGTAAACATGACACATTTAATCGGAAAAGTGCACATGTGACCCCTCTGTGTGCCCCTGAGGTCATCTCAGGTCACGAACGGTCACCAGCAGTTTTTTTTTTGCTATAACTTTTGATAAAGATGTGTTTGAGCGATGAAAACACGTCAGATGTATTCAGCTCGACGATTCGGATCGACTGATATGCAACATGACCCTTTTCGGTCAGGTCATGGACCTTCACGTGAGGTCAAATTTTCAAAATGACCTTTCAAGGTCAAAAAATAGTTCATTCGACGCGTCTCGACGAGAGGAACACGATGCTGCCACAAGTAATGTTGTTGCTCGCTTGAGTCAAAAGTTATTGCCGAAAAACCGTTTTCATGAGAACTACTATTTTTACAGTTTTTGCCCTCTGGAGGCTAAACCGTTGACCTGAGGTCAAATCTGAGAGCAATACTCAGAAAGGTCTGTAAAAGGGCTAGCTCCTGAGCCAAGTTGCAACAAGCGGGAAGCGAAATCCGAAAGAGCGTCAAAAATCATGAAGATTGTACTTCGGTCAATTTTAGGTCTGTCAAAGTTCAGGTTATCAAGGCCACATTTTTAATATTTCAACAATTTTCGACAAATCGGCGCATATAGCTTGAGGAAGAATCAAGTTACAGTCACTCAGAAAAGTGCATCTGGTAGCCCTTTTGATGTCTTTCCCGTTAACTGTACTCAGGTTTGATCTAAGATCAACGGCTTAGCCTCCAGATATGAAAACTTAAAATTTACGTTTTTACGAAAATGATTATTTCCTGCTGATAATTTTTAACTAAAACCTTCACATCTCTTTTCAGCACCGTGAAACTTATTCACTGTGGCGCTATGGCGAGTGTTTCAATGTGGTACCTATTAACTAAAACATATTCTGAAAGAAACCTTGTAAACTGTCAGCCATCCACGCAGTTAGGAACTGAGCAAAACTCAATAGGTATACGCGAAGGCGTTGGGTGCAATCTACATAATGCCAAAAAGCAGGCTGATATAACAACACAACACCATAACACCAAAAGGACGACTCTCCAACAATGTGTAGGCCAGCACTGACTGCATTTATCAGTCACCATCGCGCTCGCAACAAACTGTCTGTGGTTTGGGACTGTATTCAACATGTACATAAACAGCAGATTGTTGGTGAGGTGACAAACACCCACCTGTCGATACAGTCCGAGAAACGTTCAAATCATGCATGCACGTCACGCGTATACATTGGAAAGATACCACGATACTCATAGACAAGTGATCACATTTTGGCTGGAGCTAGGGGTGGCGGTGGGGCCCAATTCGAATGGCCCGGCACTGCCGGACGAACGAGGCAGAATGAAGCGGCGGCCCGCGCGGTGGGCCGCCGTCCGATGTGGTTGACGTCACGTGTCACGTGAGGTCAGGTGGTGTGACGTCACCCTGGCCGTTGCTCACTGATAGGCGACCAATAAAAGCGTGCAGACTGGCCGCCGGCCGTCTGAACATCATTTATCAGTCACCATCGCGCTCGCAACAAACTGTCTGTGGTTTGGGACTGTATTCAACATGTACATAAACAGCAGATTGTTGGTGAGGTGACAAACACCCAACCACCCCACCGAACCGCGAGGATGACTGAACAGCGCGCATATGTACGTACATGACGGACGCACCACGTTGAGCATCACACAGAAGCCACCACCGCTGTGTCGGGACGACAGTACCAGATGATTCCGCGGCGGGTCATGACCGACCAACGCCGTGTCGAAACCATCTGCAGATGAACATCGAAGAAAAACAACTGAGAACTTCTATCTCCCTCGTCAAGGCAGCGACGGAGCGACTGTCGTAGGTACAGAGCCAACCCGCAGCAGAGGCAGAACCTATCACTGCTGTGTCGGGACGACGGTACCAGATGATTCCGCGGCAGTCATAATCTGCTAACCGCCGTGATGGAACCAACAACAACAACAACAATATGTACATCGAAGAGAAAGGAACTGGAAACTTCCATAGCCATCCCGCGGCGAGGCGTCATTACGCCATGCACCGTGTCGAGACAAGCCATACACTACCGTAACGAGTATCAAATGGCGGCACGTCCTAAAGTGCTGCCTGCGAGTGCCATGCTAGCGTGGCCCGAGGGAGCGTACAGGGGCCGCTGTCGGTTCTGTGACACCGACAATTGCCGGAGCCCGCTGAAGAAGAGAGACGGGCCTCCTCAGGTAGCGCCGAACTGCCAGGGAGGACCAGCGGCCAATCTCACAGAGCTGTAGCTCAGACATTCCTTGTTGAGCTCCCTGGGAGGCGCCACCGATACGGAAGCAGTGTCCAGACAGACGTGTGACATCCATGTGGGCTATGCGCCCAGCCGAACGAACGATCCGAGTGAGTGACCTGGCGGTGATTGGCTTTGACGATGCAGAGACGAAGAAAAAATCTCGGGGAGTCCCTTGCGGACGCAAATGCATATATTCTCGAACCGCCCTCACAGGGCAGGAGGGAAGATCAGGTCGTGCGATCAGTGCGGTGGTAAATGGGACCGCCGAAGTTTTTGAAGAAGGGATGGTGAGCGACAGCCGGTCCCCTTGGACGACGATGTGCCCGAGGCGAATCGTGTGGGACGCATCGCGGCCAGCGAGGATCTCACCGGGGCGAAGCATGGCTAAGAATGCCAGTGAAAAGATGGCTCTGAACGCCGCCTTTTCAATGGCGTGTAACGGCAGGCTGGTCACAGCCATGCGTAGCCGATCAAGCTCAGACAGCGAAATGGCAGTGCGAGAGTCTGCACTCGGACGAAGGCGTCGAGCTCCTGCCAGCAGACGTCGGATCCGAAAATCATCGGTGGGATCCTGAAGGCCACGAATACGGTGGCCGAATGCTATAGCTGAGCAGTAGCTGGCCAGTGACGCCGAACCGCAGCCGGCATCAAAGCGCTCACCCAGAAAATCGGCTACCTCGGCCGTAGTGGTAGGAAATAAATCCACTGTTGCCCTCCGTAGGAAAGTCTGCAGGAGTCGCCATGTGGCCTCATAAGCCCGCGCCGTGGACGGTGCTAGCGCCGCCTGCGAGGGCGTAGCGACGGCCTGAGCATGTCGAAGACGGCCCAGTCCCAGGGTGTCGGTCGTGGCGCAGCGTCCGGCCGAAGGTCTCGAAATACCTGCATGAGGCCACGAGAGAGCGCGTCAGGGGCCGCATTTTGCGCTCCCGGTACATGGACAGCACGAACAAGTATGTTATGGCGGGCTATCAATAAGAACATGTGGCGCAGCCACGACATGGTCATTGGCGATCGGGATGATTGAGAATTGATGGCTGCTACTATGCCGCTGTTGTCTGAGCGAACCAGCACACAGCGATTCGCGAGAGCCGACGCCCATACGTGTATAGGTACCACTATGGCCACTAGTTCCTTGACGCCAATGTCGGCGTCTCTGAGCCAGGTTGGCCAGGTACCGCAGAGCCAGTGGCGCCCACACACGGCCCCGATGCCGAATCCGCCGGCTGCATCAGTTTCCAGGACCAGTCCCGGCGAGCAGTGCCAGCGGCGCCTATCCATGAGCGATCGTCCATTGAAATGAGTGAGGAAAAGGGACCATGCCTGCAGGTCGAGCCGGGATGCCTTCGATATAGAGACGCCATGATGCGGACGGCGTATCCCGATGCACAGGTCCGAGAGACGCCGCAAAAAAGGCCGCCCAAGGGGAACCGCCAAACATGCAAAGTTCAGAAGGCCAATGCAGGACTGCACTTGGCGAAGTGGAGCCTTCCTGCGATTCAGCAGGTCAACAACAGCAGCCTGCGCTCGTTCGATTTTGTCGTCGGGGATGCGCATGACTCGATTAGCTGCATCCAGCTCGACTCCTAGAAACTGTAGCACCTGGCATGGCTGTACAGTCTTCTTCGGGTGGAGAGGCACATTGAGCATGCCGCACATGTTTTGGAATGCGGACAAAGAAACCTGACAGGCGCTACGTGACTCTCCAATGAAGAGAAAGTCATCTAGGACCGAAATAATGCGCCCAGCTCCGAATTTCGTCTGCGCTATCCAGACGAGCGCATCACTAACGGTCTGAAATATTTGAGAACTGCTGGAGCAGCCCATTGGTAGGGCACGATCTGCGTATAACTGACCTCGCCAGCGGAAGCCAAGGAGAGGCGTCTCGGCAGGGGCGATTGGAATCATCCTGAAGGCGTTAACTATGTCCGTTTTAGCCAGAAACGGATGGTTCAGCCCACTGATCAGGCTTACAGCATCCTCGATCGATCCATATTGGACAGCAGTATGTGCACGTGAAATGTGGTCATTAACCGACTCACCAATGGGGAATGAAAGGTGATGAATCACCCTGAATTCACCCGGACTTTTCTTCGGAATCAAACCAATGGGAGAGATATGTTGCACTTCCGAGGAAATCGAAGGGAAAGGGCCGACGAGTCGACCAGCAGATAATTCTTTTGCCACATATTGATCGATTACGTGCGGAGCCTCGTTGCATGACGGCAGATTTTGTGCGGCATCGTTTGGACTGAAATTCACACATCCCGTAGAGAAACCATCCCTAAATCCAGAGACTAGGTAATGGCGCAACTGCTCGTCATAACCGATCAGTAGCCTGTCGAGAAGTGCCACCGGTACCGCTGGAGAGAAGGGAACGCGACCCGTGTCCAGCCGTCTCTCAGTGAGAGGAGCTGGCGGGTCCGGCCGCTGCCGCACGACTGCGACTCTGTGGTTGGCGCTTAGGGCACCGCGTGGCTGGATGGGACCCCCGGCAGGTGTGCCAGATATGTGCAAACCGGCATGGGTGGGCTGTGCAGCCTCGAGGCTGATTGAAGGAGTAGCAAAAGCGACTGCGCCCGGCAGGCCTGGCAGCTGCTCCCACCGGGTGAAATCTGGCAATGCCACCCACGCCTTTGGCGACCGCTTGCAGCCAGATGGCCGAGGAGGCGGGTGTCTCTCCCCATGGACACCTCTCTGGCGCTGCCTCCCGCGCCTTACGCACCGCTTCGTCGAATTCGCGCCAGGCTAGGCCTAGCTGCGGCGTGGCAAGCTGCCCAACTTGACGCATATGCGCCAGAAGACCTGCAGCAGTCATGGGGTGCGCCTCTAAGTAGATGCTGGTGTACCGTAAGAAACAAAGGCACCAGGTACCGAAAGAGTTGATGGTACGTGGTGTGCGAGACACCGGTCTAAGAAGACCGTCCACCAGCTGGAACATCGGTGGACGGTCCTCCGATCCTCGATCGCCAATATCCAGCAACATACCAAGATCTATATAGCGATCGGTGATAATGCGCTGTCTGATAGTAGCCGCGACAGACGGAGCGGTCTCGCATGCCGGAAACTCTGGCTCAGCCATACCTGCTGCGGATGCTGCGTCTGCGGACAGAGCCGGTGGCACGAGGAGGTTTGCAGCGCCGTCTGTCGGCGCAGCTGCTGTCTGTGTCGCCACCACAGCAGGAACCACCTCTCTTGCGACTTCCTCCATCATGGCCCGCAGCTGTGTCGCTGAGATGGTCAGCGCAGCCGGGGCCGAGGTGGCGCTGGAGGTGGCGGCCGGTGGTTCCTGGTTGCGCGAGCTGGCGTGAGGCCTCCCCGCCGGGGCCGGTGTGGCGCCGTCCGAGGTGCTGGCCGATGGCTCCGCACTCCGGGCTGCTCCGCGCAAACCCGATCTGAACGGCGCCGAGGCCGTCCGCCGGTTGCCCGTCGACCTCGTGCGAGGCATCACCACGAAGCTCATGGAAAAGAAGAAAAGTGACTGGCGTTAATTCACGTGGCGTTGTATTGCACAGAAGAGAACAAACAGAAGCATATGGGAGATATACGATGCGGAACAGCAAGAGCATCGACACCCTGTAATCGATAAATTCAAAATTGGACCCTGGTAACGAACAAGTCAACTGGGTGGTGGCCAGGCAACGGGGCCACCGGTCAACGATGTCCACTGTAAAAAAAAAAAACTCTATTGACCCCGCAAAGGAGTTAGGGCAGAATGCCGTGGAACTGACAGCCAGGTGATTGCAATTGACCAATCCATGTGGTTGCCGGGTACAAATGGCACCCAAGAAGCCAACACACTAACAATGCCACCGGCGTGAAAAAGGTACTGGAATGAGCCAAACAGTAACCGTGCGCAAATGGCGAGTGAAAAGGACGCAGCTAGCACCTTGAATTCGCCAGTGGCGAATGAGACGTGCCCTGTAATGAATATCCGCACAACTGTCGAAAAAGAAGGACTGAGCGCAGCTGGCGCCTTAAAGTCAAAGTGGCGAGGGACGTCCCCTGTTTATACAACTCTGCGCAAGTGGCGCGAAAAAAATAAGCGCAGCTGGCGCTTCAGGTTCCCAATTGGCGAAGGGTACGTCCCCTGTTAAAAAACTCTGCGCAATTGGCGCGAAAAAGCAGCGCAGCTGGCGCTTTAGGTTCGCAAGTGGCGAAGGGGACGTACCCTGTTAATAAAACTTTGCGCAATTGGCGCGAAAAAATCAGCGCAGCTGGCGCTTTAGGTTCGCAAGTGGCGAAGGGGACGTCCCCTGTTCATAAAACTCTGCGCAAGTGGCGCGAAAAATATAAGCGCAGTTGGCGCTTTAGGTTCGCAAGTGGCGAAAGGGACGTGTCCTGTTAATAAAACTCTGCGCAAATGGCGCAAAAACTGAGCGCAGTTGGCGCTGAAGCTTCGAAAGTGGCGGAAGAAACTGGAAAGAGAGTACGTCCGGAACCAAAGCCCCACAACTGTGTTGCGGGTCCGGCCGCGACACCCAGGTCACATGGTGACGATCATTAGACGAGCAATTAACAAAGTTTTATAACAGCTAACTTTTACCGAGAACAGAAATAAAAATAAAAATCATAAATATAATTCGTGAATCGAGGGGAAACACGTGCCAAAAAAAAAAAAAAACTAAATAGCAGAAGGCTCGTGAAATATCTAAACCCCTACTGTTGTCGTGCGGTAGACCCTGTGGGCGCACCGCTACGTGTCCGACCGCACCCCGGGGCGCGGCTAGCCAGCTGACAGGTCGCCTGACCTACCCGGACGGACACTGCCCCGGGGCGCGGACGGCCCGCCGAGGCACCGTGCGGCGCCCGATAGGGCGGGTGGGGTTTTTGCTAACAGCGATGGATTTTGATAAACTAAAAGGACCCACACCAGGGAATTTATTATTGATGTCCGCTTTAGCAACGAACAGCTTGTTCCAGTACTAATGCCAATGCCATATAAGCGGTAGGGGCCATAAGATTATTGGAAAGAATAAAATCAAGAACCATCTGCAGAAAATCAAGAGCCATTAGCCATATCAATCGTGGCAAAAATACATTCATAATAGGCGACAGCATATACAGCCAATTTGCTAAATCAGCATCTCAAGCAGAACAAAGTGAGAACAAAGTGAGAACAAAAAAGCATCTCAATGCTATGGGCGCCTGCCATGCATCTGCCCGGTATGACCCAAAGGGCCGCATATCTCTCACCTGTCCGAGAGCACTGTCGAAGCAGAAGGTCACCAGAACGAGCCCAATTCGAATGGCCCGGCACTGCCGGACGAACGAGGCAGAATGAAGCGGCGGCCCGCGCGCACAGTGATGCAAATGGGGTTCACGAGTGGCCATAAATACGAAAAAGGCCAAAAATTCAAGTTCACTTAATCGAATAAATCGTAATATGGTCAGTCAGGCAAATGTTTGGGGTGTCTGAAAAAGTATGATTTTAATGTTTTTGTCAAAACCGGCCTCGTGTAGGATTGTCAGAAGTCGAGACATTTTCGATGTCGTAAAAATGACTGTCAGGTACTTGAAATTCAAGTGCCGCTAGCGTGCGTGCATGTCATACAAACTGCAAAAATTATACATGAAAATGATCCCCGAAACCTGCTGCTTCTAATGCCACGTCATAAAAAGCCGTATCTATTTTGGTTAGACGGTGAGCTAACTATTTGTAATCATGTTGCAACCGCAGTTTTTTACCAAAAATATTTGCTTTCAATTCACCTACAGCACTTCACACAGTGTGTGCCCGTTAGTGCACCATATCATAGCATTCCCTAATCATTTCTGAGTCGCATCGTGAAAGAATTAAGGCGCTAGCACAGGGCTGACCGGCGCTACAGAAGTTTTCGTCCGGCACAGTCGGGTGCCGCGGCGCAGCGGGCGGCCCGGGCGGCCGCGCCGCCGCGCCGCCCGGACGCCGCGCGGCGGCACCCACCCGCCCACTGCGCGCCCACTGCGGCGCCCGACCGCCCGGATAAAAACCTCTGTAGCGCCGGGACTCAGCCCTGTGCTAGCACCTTAATTCTTTCACGATGCGACTCAGAAATGATTAGGGAAGGCTATGTTATGGTGGACTAACGGGCACACACTGTGTTAAGTGCTGTAGGTGAAACGAAAGCATTTTTTTCTTAGTAAAAAACTGCGATTGCAACATGATGATAAATAGTCAGATTACCGCCAAAACGAATGCGATACGGCTTTTTGTGACCCGGCATTAGAAGCAGAAGGCTTTGGGGATCATTCTCATGCATAATTTTTTCAATTTGTACGAAATGAACGCAAACCAGCGGCGTTTGAACTTGCGAAATTCTGACCGTCATTTTACGACCTAGAAAATGTCACAACTTCTGACGATTATACACGAGGCAGGTTTTGACAAAAACATGAAAACCATGTGATTTCAGATGCCCCAAACATTTGTCTACTCGGCCATATCGCAATTAACTCAATTTGGTAAACTTGACTTTTGGGTATTTATGGCCACTCGTGAACCCCATTTGCATCACTGTGGCGCGGTGGGCCGCCGTCCGATGTGGTTGACGTCACGTGTCACGTGAGGTCAGGTGGTGTGACGTCACCCTGGCCGTTGCTCACTGATAGGCGACCAATAAAAGCGTGCAGACTGGCCGCCGGCCGTCTGAACATCATTTAGCCATCCTCCAGAGACAATGCGTATTACTGAGAAGAAAATGTTCGACATTGGGTCCGGCGTCCTTTCTGGCAGCACTAACAGGCAACAGCCGTCATGCACGCGTCAAAACGCACAGGAAATTGGTTGCGCACATGAATTTTCCAGGTACTGGGGCAAGATGACATGGTTTAACCCTCGCCGGCCGAGGGGGGCGCCGCCCACATAGGTTTTTTTTCGCGATAGCTCCGAACACGCTGGTGATAGAAAGCTGAAACTTGGCATACCTGACTTTTGATTCAAGCCGAATCTTTTGACACCAACCGCATTTTCGGGTCAGGTCAGGTCACTGATCTATGACGTCATAAGTGAACCTCTGCACGGTCTTCAGATGTCGCAACTTCGCAACGCCCTCACTGCCAGAGGAGCTTTCACAGGGAAATGAAGCTTGCAGGATCTAGTATCCATTACGAGTCTCACAACTTGTATATCTCGGATTTTTTTCCTAAAGGTCATATGAGGTCGGGTCATTTTCGTGACCTCACCATTATAAGTCAAAGGGGGAAATGAAAACTGTTATTCTAGCGCCGGGAACGATGTCCAACTATCTCAAGCACACAGAATCGTATTTGATGCAGTTCTTGCAAGCTTAGATGCGTCACTTTTGCAAAGCTGACCTTGCCATCAAGGTCATATTACTTTTTCGTCAACAACTCCCGATCAAATTGAGCTAGCGAGTCGGAAAAGCCACCAATGGACTCAGGAAGACCTGCCGAATCGAATGATATGCGACATGACCTCTTTCGACCAACTTCGTGACCTGGAGGCGCTGACCTGACCGTAACCTGAGATCAACACCCTAAGTTGACCTGACCCAAACAGAAAGTATATCATTCGACGCGTTTGAGCGAGGCAAATACGATGCTGCCAAAATTGCGGCTCTGCAGCCGTGTTTTGCGAAGTTTTTCACCAAAAACTGCGCCGAACCTTAGGGCACTTGACCTGACCTCAGAGGTCACCGGTTGACCTAGGACCTTAAAATTGGGTACCAATCTCTGCGTCTCGTAACGGCGCACACGCTCGTTTTTTCCGCAAAACGGCGAGGGGGTCGTACCCGCCCCCTCCCCTCGGGCGGCGCGTTTGTACAAACCAATAGGTCCGGAGAGTGTTAAGAACGTACCCAATTACAATTATAATATGAAAAGGTTTTGATTTATCTTGAAACACGCCATGACTGAACTGGGACCTGGCACCCAGTGTGCTAAATTAATGAATGACGGCTCAATATTATTGACAGTGCTCAATAAACCATTCTTTCACTTACATAAGCTATAATGAGCGATGAAGAGTGTAAAAAACAGTTGGGATGCCCTCTATATTCATAATGCTTCTCTATGTTTTACCCACGGTGACATAGATAACCTATTATAGTGCAACTAACCTATGTGTAGTTCGGGCGATGACCTTGCATCCTACTTTCCGAAGCTGGCAATACTTTCAGGTCTTTGACCTCTCAAGGGTCTATGACCTGAAACGGCAAAGTGCATTTGGAAGGTGCCGTTTTTGGCAGTGAGCGGCTGAATTGAAAGCACGTGCTCCTATCGTGTTGTCGTCCGTGGCCAAAATGTATTAAAGATGTACCCCTCACGCGCACTCTATTTGTTTTCCTATCTCAGAAGAAAAAATAAACAAATAATAAGGCCATTCTCATTTGGCAAAAAAAAAAATCATCCGTACGGCAAGCACCGTGCACGAGAAATAACGAGCCAAACGAGACGTTTTTAGCGTGCAAATGCATTTTCCATTATAATGTGTTTAGCTTTGTTCGCGATTGATCCGTATTTGCAAGTCCTCTTACGATTTACGGTTGGTAGCCTTGGAATTCAAAACAGCCAGTGAATTATCAAAACTCCTGGACTGAGTTGAACAAAGAACTGGACGTTACTATCTCAAAGATCAGCGTCTGTTGCTCGGACAATCAGCACACAACATACTTCGCCCAGTAGGCCTCAGCAGCGTCCAATTATCATCAAGCCGCCGTACGTACAGCACGCGCCGTCGTCGTCCGTCGTCCCATCATGCAGCTGACCGTCCTCCTGGGAATGGCCGCCACCGGACACGCCCTTCAATGCTTCACCTGCAGGGGCAAGTCGGTCGACGTTGGCAGCGTGGGTGGCACACTGTCCGGCACCGCTAAGCAATGCTCCGAGTTTGATAAATCCGACGCATTCAAGCTGACGTGCCCGGACACCCACAACAAGACCTGTCTGAAAGTTTCCGACGGCGATGACGTGATGCGAAGCTGTGCAAACATGGACAAGAGCGAGTGCCTAGAGGACGGCAAGGTTTGTTACTGCAAGGGCGATCTGTGCAACAGCTCAGCTCGCGGCTGGCCGTCGGCCCTGCTCCTGCTGGCTGCGCTGGCCGCCGCCCTGTTCGGCTCCCGTCGCTAGACGATGGACAAGACAACCGCAGCCAGTCGGCAGCCCCGGCTGGCCTCGGACTCTCAGTAGCAGCGCCCTCGCGGCGGTAGTTAGCCCACTGACGGCCCTCTGATGCCGGCGCACTGGAGGAGGCAGGCAGCTTGAAGCACCCGGCCGGCGCTGGAGGTGGAAATCATCGCCACTCGAGTGCTGCATTCGTGAGATACCGTGCCCCTCGGTGGAATGTTCCTGACTTTTTATATCATCCGTACACTGGTTGCTCCATCGCTGCCAGGAGGCATGAGCTGAATGCTGGCTGTTGTTAAGCATTGCTATTTGGATATGCACTCATATGCGAAATCGTACATGTTGGCATTGCCTTCTAGGAAGTCAGTTCAGTCCATCAAATTTGGAAAATGCTTCTTGTTATGATGGTGGAGTGCAAATAAATGTTTTGTTTGATGCCGTCTTTGAAAAGCATTTCGCTCAATCACCGCCGGTATCTCTAGTTGGATGTGGAGTTCCGGGGGGGGGGGGGCAATAATGCCCTTTATCTACCCTCAGAATCAAAAGTGGGTCGCAGTAATTCATTAAAGGCGACAACCGCAACCGGAAGCCTCCCAAAGAGTAGTGGGTCAAATATGCAGTTAGGTTCTATACCTAATATTAGGTTAAAATGCATCGCCTTTTGTCATGCCTTTTGATAGGTATATTTTTTCTGCACTTGCTAAATTTTCAGACCAAGATCACGCGAGGTCAGGTCACCAGGTCATGTCAAGTGCCTTTACATCAAGAATAGTTTTGTTTTTCTCCATAACTACACCAAGTACACAATTTCTATAACCGTTGCCCAATCTTTATGCCGCGCACCTGCGGGGGGTGGCACTTATTCCCCTCCGATTTTTTTTTTTTTTTTTTTTGTAAATAGCGGGAAAAGCGCGACATGAACTTGGCATGACTATTCCCTCATCAATTTCACACATTGCGTGCATCATATTATAGCCCCTTACCTCATGTCACTAGGTCACTTTGAATGACCCGACCTCAGATCACTTTTTCATCTTTGCCACCGTGTCAGAGCCACAGTGGGTGGCCCAGCCCTTTGAAAGTTCGAGATGTAGTAGGTAGATCTATAGGTAGGTATCTTGTTTGTCTCGGATTCTCCTGTCAATGGCCTAGCTCCAGTTTTTTACCTCGCCATCATAAGTCAATGGGGAAAATCATACACCTTATTTTACCACAAATACGTAGTCTCCAATTTTAGCATGAATGACATCGTTCACGACCAATATTAACTATCTAGATGCACTGTTTGCTACATAGTGCTTATCTCATGAGTGTATGGTCATGTGGATTCATGTACCTAAGTCGCCAAAGCATTTTTGGTAGGGGAGACTGGGGTTGATTGTAACATTTTTTATCATCTGGTACCAATACGTTTGCAGCTAATGAACTCTTTGATTTGATTTGATTTTGCTTTTGAACTCTTTGTTTTATTTTCAAAAGCATCCTCGTTTTGTCTTTTAAATGCAGTTGAAACATTTCCGAAATTTGCGTTTGCGACCTCTCATGACTTATGAGAGGTCATCAAAGGTCAAATTTTATCGAATTCAACAATTTTGAAACACCCGCCGGCTAAGTCGGGATACAATAAAACTACAGCACCGCGTAAAAGCGCATTCGATCGCTCTTCTTTTAACGCCTTTTCGCTAGCGTGTGCTCAGATTTGACCTCAGATAAACGGTTTAGCCTACAGAGGGCAAAAACCCTAAAAATAGCCCCTTTCCACTTTTTTTTTGTTATTACGTTTGACTCTGGAGAGCCGCAACATTACTTTTGCCAGCATCGTGTTTACCTCGTCAATACGCGTCGAATGAATTATAATTTGACCTTGAAAGGTCATTTTGAAAATCGACCTCAGGTCGCGGTCATGACCATTGACCAAACCGGAAAGGGTCATGCTGCATATCAGCCGATTCGTATCCTCGAGCTGAACACATCTGACGTGTTTTCACCGCTCTAGCACCTCTCTGTCCAAAGTTATAGCTTAAAAAACTGCTGAAGACCTTCCATGACCTGATATGACCTCAGGGGCACACACAGGGGTTAAAGACCTGCAATTTTCCGACCAGTGGGTCATGTTTACCTACAAACTGATGTTTGAGAGGATTTAGAATGACCTTTGTCCAAAAGAGGCGCATTTCAATTTTCTCCCATTGACCTATAATGTAGAAGTCGCAAAACTGACTTGACCTTAGGTAACAGATATAAAGAATCCGAGATATATATTTTACACATAGGTACTGTTGTCCTTCAATTACCTATTTAAAGTCATCGCTCAGTCGGTGTAGCTACAGCGAACCTTCAAACTCTTTCTGAGGTAAGGTAAGGTCACTTGACGTGACCTGGTGACCTGTCCTTGAATGACCGTGGTCTGAAATTAATTTTAATAACATGTGCGGAAAAGATGTAGGAACAGGTGTAGGGTAGCCTGGGGCAAGACGCCCCAGATAATTTATTTTGCTACATAACTTTTGTCCCACATCACCTGGAAGGGCAAATTTATGCTCAATGCGTTCTTTGGACATTTTACTTTAACCTTCGCCCCAGTGCAGTGGGGGGGGGGGCATATGTTACCACCCTGTCGCGTTTTTTGCGTGTGAATAAAAAACCGCGGCGCGTAGCGCCGCGCCGCTTGGGGTAGCTTTTGGTACATCAATTTTGGACAATGTGTGAAATTTTTGACCCCAGGTCATGTCAGGTCAGGTCACCAGGTCAAGTTAACTGACCAAGCCTAAAAAAGTTTGCAATCATGTCCAGCCTGCAGTGTTTGTCAGAAAGGTTTTAAACTTGGTGGATTGCATGCTGTTATGGGCGCCTACAATTTGTATATCTCGGATTTTTTATATCCGTGACCTGACGTCAGGTCAGTGGCGTGACCTTTCCATTACAAGTCAATGGAGAAAAATGAAAATTCCTCTAGATCCGTGTGTACGCATCGGAACAGTCCAAATATTTCAGAATCACAATGATTTAGTCCACTCGTGATGACCAAGGTGTCATTTTTGCTTATAGCCTCTAGACAGGTCATCCGAGGTCACTTGAAGCTACAAACAGTTTTTTGCCAATAACTCGCGATTGGAAAGAGATAGAACGCTGGGGATGGTCTCATTGTGTTTGCCTTGTTGAGACGGATCGACTGATATGCAACATGACCTTTTCCGGTAAGGTCATGACCTTGACCTAAGGTCAAATTTTCAAGTTGACCTTTCAAGGTCAAATTATAGTTCATTCGACGCGTCTCGGCGAGGGGAACACGATTCTGGCAATAGAAATGTCGTGGCTTTTTGTAGTCGAAAGTTATTGTCGAAAAACACTTTTCGTAAAAACAGCTATTTTGGGAATTTTTGCCCTCTGGAGGCTAAACCGTTGACCTGAGGTTAATATTGATAAGAATCTTTTCAAAAGAAGAGTTCAAAAGCTATCGTTTGCTGTTCCATGCGTTTTTCTAGCTACCATAGTTCCTGAGATAGCGGCATGTTTTCTGAAAAATATAATGACAATTGGTAAATTTTGACCTTTGATGACCTCTGGTGACCCCAATATTGCTCTAAGGTGAAAAAATGACTGAAATACTTTCAAACGTACGCATTGAGAGCTATCGACTGCTTTTTACCGCGTCTTTCTAGCCCTCTTAGTTTTTGAGTTAGAGGTGGGTGGTAACATATGCCCCCCCCCCCGCCCACTAGGGCGAAGTTGGCTGAGACCGCCACTGGGGCGCGGGTTAAATTCCACCCCTGAAATTCATTCACTTATGATCGGACTCCTAGCTAGGAAGTGATTGGCGAAGCAACTGCAAATGGGGCATTTTGCCCCAACCCCAGGGCAAAACGCCCCACGGCATAGATTAACCCGCGCCCCACTGGGGGGGGGCTATTTATAGCCCCCTCCCGTTTTTCTGCAATAACTTCCAAACCGCTTGACGAATCGACGCCAAACTTTCAGTACCTTCGGCTGCATCAATTTGACACCTTATGTCAAAATTTGAACTTCGTAGCTACCATAGGTCGGCCGGAAATGACGTCAGAGTGACGTCATGTTCGTCCGATTTCGACGCAAAACATTGAACCACGGCAATCGCTCCCAAGAGCTCAGTTTTTAAGCTAGATCCAATTTCTTTGCATGAAAGAACTCAGAATTGACCGCGCTATCAAACTGCTATCTCGGATTTTCATAATTTTGAAAATTTCGAAAATTTTATATAATAATATTCAAAATCTATATTTTTATATTTTTTCAAAAAGTTTTTGACTTTTCGAAAAAACCGGAATATATGTGACAGAACGCATGATTATGACTAACTCTAGCAAGTTTTAGCTAAATATCTTCAAAAATGGCCAAGTTATACGCATTATTGCAAAAAATTCACAATTATTAATTTTTCAAATCAATTTTTCAGTACGTATTTGGCATCGTACACCAATATAAATGGCACCATCGTGTTCCTGAGCTCAAACTGCATCCAATAGACACCTTTTTTGTTGAAAAATTTCAACTACAAAATTTGACCTTTTTTGACCTGAAAGTGACCTGACCTAAGCTAATTTCGACTCAAAATGACCTTGAATGACACAGACGACATCAAATTCGAAATCTATGGCCTAAATGGACCATAAAACATGTGTCACGTGACCGACACATGATATAATATTTTCGTGACCTGTGATGACCTGACCCTGACCTGAAAATCAAAGTACAAGTTTGGTACCCTCAAGGTATCTAAAGCATCTGTTCACGAGTGTGGAAACCAAAAATGAGCCTGATCTGACTTGTAAGACGGCGGCCAGAGCCCAAAATGTGAACAAGCCAAAGTGCTAATAATTTTTACTTTGACCTGACCTGTGACGTCATCGGTGACCTCGAGGTCAATGAAATTAGGTTTCGCTCGACAGTTTTTCCGGGGCTATCAGACGCCGTTTGAATTTTGACGATCGGCCCAGTAGTTTCGGAGTTAGGAGGGGGGGGGGCTATGAATAGCCCCCCCCCCAGTAGGGCGTGTTATACACAGACCCCAGTGGGGCGCGGGTTAAAGATAAACCCGCGACCTGGTGGGGGGGGCTATTTTTTTTGCCCCCCTCCAGACTTTTCGATATATCTCCAGAACCGCTGCGCCGATCGTCACCAAACTTTCAGTACCCTCCCGCACATCAATTTTACACATTGTGACCAAAATTTTTTCCTAAAGCTATGATAGGTTCGCCGGAAATGACGTCAGAATGACGTCATGTTCTGCCGTTTTTGACCCAAAAAAGGGTTTCGCTGGAAAAGCTGTCAGGCCTATAGCTTTGCAAATACAGAAAAATGATACAGACATAAAAGCTGTAGAATTGACAGGGCTACAAAACTGCTATCTCGGATTTTTAAAGAAAAAATTATTTTGAACCCCAAAAATCAAAAAATATATTTTCTTTAAATTAATAGTAGAAAAATCCAAAAAGTTTTTTTTGAATTTCACAAAAACCGGAATATATGTGATAGTCCTTACCGCTTTCCATCCACATACCAAATGTTGGATTGATACTTCTTTTTTGGCGAAGTTATAGCGAAAAAAAAACTGTTCAAAATTGATGATGTCAAATTTTCAAACTCAATTTTTAGCAATTCTAGACCCCGTAGCGCAAAACAAAGACCACCATAGACTCCCCGTGACGAGCTGCATCGAATCAATACCCATTTTATGCAAAACTATCAACTTTAAAATTTGACCTTTTTTTGCCTGACCTTGACCTGACGTTGACCTGACCTTCACCAGAAAGTAACCTAAGTCGTACCTGATAGTCTTATAACCAACACCATTGAGTTGGAAATGAAAAATTGGCCATAAAACATGCATCACACAACCTTAGTAAAGTTGGGTTTATGTGACCTGACCTGTGACCCTTGGTGACCTGACCTGTGACCTAGCCTGGTATTGTCAGTGACCTCTAATAGCAACATATCTACTAGGCAACTGACGCCCTATCGCTGATTCTCGACAAAATGCGTTTTCCTCGGTGTTATAGCGCATGCCCTAGTAGACCCGTGAACGGTGAAACATTTCATCTTTGACCTGACCTGTGACGTCATCGGTGACCCTGAGGTCAATGAAATTTGGCTTCCTTCGACAAATTTGACAGGCCTTCGAACGCCGTTTGAATTTTGCGGATCCGTCCAGTAGTTTCGGAGATACGAGGGGGGGGGGCAAAAAATAGCCCCCCCCCCCTCCCCCACCAGGTCGCGTTATAAACAGACCCCACCAGGGCGCGGGTTAAACATGCTAGTTGACTTTAATCTTATATGAGAGGTCTGTTAGACCTTGGGAAGCACGGCACTGGAGTTAGCTCCTTCCATCCTATCAGGTGCTCAGCTATGACACTATTGTATAAGCAGGATTTTCACCTGCCTCATAAGGTCAAATAATAAATTATTGCAAGGGAAATGTTAACAAAATACTTCCTTTGCCATCCAGTTGCTGAGAAAAGTACATATAAATGCATAGAAACTTACTGTTAGCCAGCTACCGAACATTAGGAAGTGGGTAGTCCGAACAACACATGAGGTAAATTGGGCGTTTTGCCCCACGACCTACTGGGGCGTTTTAACCCATCACGTAGTTCGGTCAGAGAACAACGCCTTGCACTCCAGCAAGGCATAATTTAACACGAATCAACCCGGCATTATAAGCGTTAGATAAAGTTGCTCAAAATACATAAAAGTCGTTAACCTGATGTGGACCATAAAAGAATGCCATGATGCATAAGCTGACAACAAAACATAAAAATCACTCCCAAAAACACATTTTTGGCTATATCTCCCTAAAGAGTCATCACAATTTCTTTCCAGTCTGCTCATATAATGATCAAATAGTGCACGTTTTATAGAAGAGATGATGTTTCTCCAGAACCTTGCCAGTTCCGAGAAACATCGGTGAGGCGTTTTACCTCGGTGGGGCGACTTGCCCCGGTCTACCCTACTAAAACTTGAGATATTTGCGAAAAAAAACCTGAGGATTGGGCGTAATAGCGCCCCCCCCCCCCCCTAGTACGGCGCGGGTTAAGTGGAGAGAAGAGAAGAGAAGAGAAGAGAAGAGAAGAGAAGAGAAGAGAAGAGAAGAGAAAAGAAAAGAGAGGAGAAGAGAAGAGAAGAGAAGAGAAGAGAAGAGAAGAGAAGAGAAGAGAAGAGAAGAGAAGAGAAGAGAAGAGAAGAGAAGAGAAGAGAAGAGAAGAGAAGAGAAGAGAAGAGAAGAAAAGAGAAGAGAAGAGAAGAGAAGAGAAGAGAAGAGAAGAGAAGAGAAGAGAGCACTGGCGGATTCAGGGGGGGGCATTTAGGACCATGCCCCCCCCAAAGGCCTAAAGTGGCCTGTTTGACCCCCCCCCCCAAAAAAAAACGCCAAAAAAATTGCTAAGAAAATATACCTTGATGGAGGTTTTTAGCCACTTGGTGAAGTAAAGCTTTCCACAGCATAATATGGAAGCAATATGGTAGCAGTGAGGGTCAGTCAAAAGTTGCGCGAGCGGAGTCGACCTTCAAAAAAAAAGACTGTTGTTGGCACGTGTTTATGGCGCGGCAGCTGGCTGTTGGCGGTGTTTCGCGTGGTGTGGCATCACTGGCCGATCCAGGGGCGGGGGGCACGGGAGCCTGAGGTGCCCCTGACAGGCCCGTGGTGCCCTTGCTAGGCCTGTGGTGCTCCTGGACCCTGGCAGGCCTGCGGGGCCTCTGGCGGGCCTAGGGTGCCCCTGCTAGGCTGCTGATGCCCCTAGGACCTGAAAGGACTGTGGTGCCCCTGACAAGCCTAAAGTGCCCCAACAGGCCCGTGATGCCCCCGACAGGTCCAAGGTGCCCCTGCGTGATGCCGTGATGCCTGCGAGGCCGGTGGTGCCCCTGCGAGGCCGGTGGGCCCCTGACAGGCCCATGGTGCCCCTGCGAGGCCAGTGGTGCCCCTCTGCGAGGCCAGTGGTGCCCCTGCTAGACCGGTGGTGCCCCTGGCAGGCCTGTGGTGCCCCTGCTAGGCTGCTGGTGTCCCTGGGCCCTGACAGGACTGTGGTGCCCCTGACAGGCCCAAGGTGCCCCTGCAAGGCCGGTGGTGCCCCTGTAAGGCCTGTGGTACCCCTGCTAGGCCTCTGGTGCCCCTGACAGGCCCATGGTGCCCCTGCGAGGCCGATGGTGCCCCTGGCAGGTCTCTGGTGTCCCTGACAGACCTGGGGTGCCCCTGACAAGCCTGTGGGGCCCCTCACAGGCCCTTGGTGCCCTTGCTAGGCCTGTGGTGCCCCGGCCCTGGCGGGCTGGTGGTGCCCCTGCTAGGCCGGTGGTGCCCCTGACAGGCCTGTAGTGCCCCCGGGCACCAAGGGGGGTCATGACCCATGTGGCCCCCCTTGGAACTGCCACTGATACATAATAGCCGTTTTCACGACGGCCATCTGGTACACAATTGGTGCACATCTGGTACAGATCAGGTGCAGATTTGGTCAAATCAGGTTCAGTGTGTCTCTTAGCAGCTATCAGCTAGGGTTGCACTAATTGCTTATATGCCTGCTTTGTCATATTATCAGAGAGCATCATCGATTAAAACACTGAAATAAATTCATAAAATAAAGATATTTGCTGTAAAAGAAATTAGGTGCAGATTTGGTCAAATCAGGTGCATTCGCCGGATAGCCCGTCGTGAAAACGGCTAATAGCCGTTTTACGGCTAATAGCCGTTTTATTAGCCGTTTTTTTTAACGGCTAATATCCGTTTTCACGACGGCCGTCTGGTACACATCTGGTACAGATCAGGTGCAGATTTGGTCAAATTAGGTTCAGTGTGGCTCTTAGCAGCTATCAGCTAGGGTTGCACTAATTGCTTATATGCCTGCTTTGTCATATTATCAGAGAGCATCATCGAGTAAAACACTGAAATAAATTCATAAAATGAAGATATTTGCTGTAAAAGAAATTAGGTGCAGATTTGGTCAAATCAGGTGCATTCGCCGGATAGCCCGTCGTGAAAACGGCTAATATATTGATTTGTAAAGGCGTTATGGCTTATGCAATATGCAATTGCAGGCACTTCGTATCCCTCACTTATCCCTCATTGGGGGCTCTGGCGGGCTCCTGAGGGCCCACGCCTATCTCTGGGAGACCTAGACGGGCTCCCTTGGGTCCTTTCAGTCCACTATAGCAAAGAGGTCTCCACGCGAGTCCTATGCATCTGAGGGCGTACCCTGACGTCTGAGGTAGGTACCCAACTGCAGGTCCAATGGTCTCTTACACTGGCGGATCCAGGGAGGGGGCATTTAGTGCCATGCCCCCTTCCCAGACTAGGCCTAAAGTGGCCCGTTTGCCCCCTCCCCCAAACGATAATGAAACATAGTTCAATCAGTGCGTGGCCCAGGAGCCGAGTTAGACAGGGGGTGTTTTACCACCTCCCGGCCCGCAAAGGGACCCAAGCACTGACTCGAAGCGGGTTAACTGGTCGACAAAAGCAATGGTAAGTGTTTACAAAGTAATATAAAGGCATGGGTCGGGTGGGCCACCATTTATATATTTTCCTTTTTAGTTAAAAAAAATATTCATAGTGTCAGGGCTGTGACGAAAAATGAGTGGCCTAAATCCGATGAGAAAACAGGATTTGGGGGTACCCTAGGTTTGGCTCCAGCATGAGTTGCCACCCCCCCCCCCCCCCCCCTCCAAAACGCAAGCCTGGATCCGCCAGTGGAAGAGAGAGAAGAGAGAGAAGAGAGAGAAGAGAGAAGAGAGAAGAGAGAGAGAAGAGAGAAGAGAGAGAAGTGGCCCGTTTGCCCCCTCCCCAAACGATAATGAAACATAGTTCAATCAGTGCGTGGCCCAGGAGCCGAGTTAGACAGGGGGTGTTTTACCACCTTCCTGCCCGCAAAGGGACCCAAGCACTGACTCGAAGCGGGTTAACTGGTCGACAAAAGCAATGGTAGGGGTCACCTTTCCATGCTTCTATCCTCAGGATACTGAAATCCTTCTCCTCCACATCGCAACCGCCCTCCGGGCTGGACAGGCAACTTTATCTCATGCGGGCTGCTCCCTTGGAGCGGCACCGCTGCTCCTGAGGGAGCGCACCCCGTAGCCGGGTGCAGTGAGTGCCTTAAGGCTGGGTGGCCTGTCCTCTGGACGGGCTCAGCCCCGGCGACTCACTAGGGTGCCTGCCCAGACCAATGTCTCCCCCTAATTCCTATCATCCTTCCGGCTCTGCAATGGTCTTGTCGACCGAAAGGGCCTAACCCAACAAAACAAACAAAAAAAAAAAAATGGTAGGTGTTTACAAAGTAATATAAAGGCATGGGTCGGGTGGGCTACCATTTATATATTTTTCTTTTTAGTTAAAAAAAAAAATATTCATAGTGTCAGGGCTGTGACGAAAAATGAGTGGCCTAAATCCGATGAGAAAACAGGATTTGGGGGTACCCTAGGTTTGGCTCCAGCATGAGTTGCCCCCCCCCCCCAAACGCAAGCCTGGATCCGCCAGTGGAAGAGAGAGAAGAGAGAGAAGAGAGAGAAGAGAGAAGAGAGAGAAGAGAGAGAGAGAATAGAGAAGAGAGAGAAGAGAGAAGAGAGAGAAGAGAGAGAGAAGAGAGAAGAGAGAGAAGAGAGAAGACAGAAGAGAGAGAAGAGAGAGAAGAGAAAAGAGAGAAGAGAGAGAGAGGGGGGCGCTGCCAACTTTCGGTCCCATTCTTTCCATGCAACGCCCATAGGGCTAATGTTAAAATGCCCAAATCAAAGGGGGGGGCACGGTGCGCTGGTGCCCCCCCCCCCCCCTCGTTCCGCCGCCTATGGTGCGGAGTACCAAGTCGGGCAGAGTACGTCACTACCGCCATCTGGCCAGTGGGAGGGTACTGCCAGTTCGCCCAACTGTCGCTAGGGCACGCAAGGTATAATGACACTGGGGACAGAGGGCTGAACCAGGGTTATCTGCATCAATGGGCAACTCAACCGGTGACAGCTAAACCAGTGGAGACAACTCAACCGGTGACATCCTTAGCAATGACAACTGAACCAGTTAACAGAAACAGTGGCAGCTGGACCAATGCAACAGATCCAGTGACAACTGAACCAGTAGGAAGTAGCAACTGAAACAAGTAGGAAGTAGCAGCTGACTACTGAACCAGCGATAACTGAACCAGCAAACTAAACCAGTGCAAACTGGACTAGAAAACCGAACACGTGGACAACTAGACCAAGTACCTCGGTAGGTACTACTGGACCAGTCAACACTAAACTAGTGGCAACTGAGCCAGGGACAACCAAATATGACTCCTGAACTAACTAGTAGACAACTGAACAAGTTAACTGAGCCAGTGACATCCATGACCCCTGGTTATGTCTCTGAGGTCATCTCAGGTCACCAATGAGCTCTAACAGTTTTTCGCTAATAACTTTTGACATATGTAGCATGTAGCTAGAGCGATGAAAATGCCTTTATAGATGTATTCGGCTCGAGGAGACGCATCGACCGATAAGCAGCATGACCTTTTCCGGTCAGGTCATGACCTCGACTTGATGTCAAATTTTCAAGCTGACCTTTCAAGGTCAAATGATAGCTTATTCGACGAGTCTCGGCGAGAGGAACACGATGCTGGCAAAATCAATGTCGTGACTCTCTTGAGTGAAAAGCTATTAAATAAAACCTTTTTTTGTAAAAACAGCTATTTCTAAAGTTATTGCCCCCTGGAGGCTAAACCGCTGACCTGAGGTCAAAGCTGAAAACGCCCAGAAAGGCCTTTTTTACATTAACCCGCGCACCGACGGGGGTCTGCGCCAACTTCGCACCGACGGGGGGGACGGATGACCGCCCCCCCCCTGAGATCTCGAGAACGAAGCAAGATAGCGACAAGCGGTAAACGGCATCGGATACGCACGGCCAAGATCTACAATTTTTACACAGGTCATTTTCAGGTCAGGTCAAAGATGACGTCACAGGGGTCGAAAAAGTCAAAATGGCGGCGCTAGATATGGAGAGAGTTTTTCTCGGATAACTTTCGAATTAGTCAAGATAGGAACAAACTAAGGGCATCATCGTGATCCTCTTGTCAATCCGCATCGAATGATATAAATGTTGACCTCGAAAGGTCAAGGTCAAAGGTTGACCTCAGGTCACGTGACCTCGAGGTCATCATGTATATCATTCGATGCGTCTTGACGAGCTGAACACAATGAGACCATCCACGCGTCTGTATCTTGTTCCTGTACGGAGTTATTGGCCAAAAACCTTTGGTGACCTTTGATGACGTCACATGACCTCACAGCTGCCCAACAGCAAAACAGACCTCAAGGTAGTGAAGGTTGATCGTATATGAAGTCATGTATGGTATATGGGGCCATTCCGACCCGTTTTAGTGGTAAAAACAGGGAGTTGATTCTTCCCCCATTGACTTATAATGGGGAGGTCGCGAAATTGACCTGACCTTAGGTCACCGATATCAAAATTCCGAGATATACAAATTGTAGCTACTAATGACCTTATAATATCCTGCGACTTTCAAAGGCCTCCGACATCTACTGTAGCTCTGGCACGGTGACAAAGTTGCAAAAAAATGACTTGAGGTTGAGTCATTCAAAGTGACCTGGTGACCTGACCTTAAAAGGTAGGAGGTTCAAACTTGCACACCATGTGTAAAATTGATGAGGTTATAGTCATACCAAGTTTCGCGGCGCTACGCGCCGCGGTTTTCCCGCTATTCGCGAAAAACCTCAGGGGGGCGGATATCTGCCCCCCCCCGTCGGTGCGAGGGTTAACTTTTGATAGAGACGTGCTAGGGCGATGAAAACATCTCAGATGTGTTCAGCTCGACGATACGGATCAACTGATATGCAACATGACCTTTTCCGGTCTGGTCATGTTGCAAACGCCGCTATTTTAGGGTGTAAGCACGTTTTTTTTTTTAGTTTTTGCCGTCTAGAGGCTCAACCTTCCAGGCGGCTGGGGGGGGGGGGGGGGCATATTTTAGCCTCCCCTTTATTTTTCTTCGATATATCTCCAGAACCACTGCGCCGATCGTCACCAAACATTCAGTACCAACCCTCCCGTGAATAGCTTTTACACATGTTGACCAAAATTTTTCCAGAGGCAATGATAGGTTGGCCGCTAATGACGTCATAGTGACGTCATTTCTGTCATAAGTCAATGGGAGAAAATTGAAATGCGCCTCTTTTGGACGAAAGACATTATAAACACTCCCAAACACCGAATTACAAGTGGTTTAGACACACTGAACATGAAAATGGTGTCCGTGACCCTTGTTTATGCCCTGAGGTCATCTTAGGTCACGAATGGTATCTAACAGTTTTTCGCAAATAACTTTTGATAGAGGCATGCTAGAGCGATGAAAACGCCTTATATGTGTTCAGCTAGACGATACGGATCGACTGATATGTAACATGACCCTTTCCGGTCAGGTCATGACCTTGACCTGAGGTCAAATTTTCAAGTTGACCTTTCAAGGTCAAGTTATAGTTCATTCGATGCGTCTTGACGAGAGGAACACGATGCTTGTAAAAGTAAGCTCGTACAAGGCTTGGGTCAAAAGTTATTGCAGAAAAACTGTTTCCGAAAAAATCGGCCATTTTTGCGGTTGTTGCCCCCTGCAGGCAAAACCGTTGACGGTAGGTCAAATCTGAGAGAATTACTCAGAAAGGGCGTTAATAGGGCTATCGAATGCGCTTTTCCGCGGCACTGTAGCTCTATTGGTTCCCGAGTTATGCGTTGGCTTCTTGGAAATTTTCGACATTCGACCTGGAAATCGGCGAAATTTTGCCTTCAATGACCTCTGGTGACCTGACCTTTGACCTGACCAAAAAATTGACCGAAGTGATTTCGTCATTATTTTTGACGCTCTTTCGAACGCCGCCATCCGCGTATCGCTACGTGGCCCAGGAGCCGAGTTACAAGGGGGGGTGTTCAAACACCCCCCCCCCCCCCAGCAGGGCGTGGAAATCCAGGACCCCAGCCGGGCGCGGGTTAAATTAGCATGCGCCTCGTTGGGCTTCCAGCCAAACGCGCCCTGCACGGGGGGGGGGGGAGGCAGTGCCCTGTTGTGTCCACAAAGAAGGGTTTACAAATGCTTTGCACACTTACGCGGATATAAGACAGTCACTCAGCTAAAAAAAAGAACACACGGATTCAAGTCAAACATCACCTTTGACCCTCCTAAGTCCAGTCCCTCCTAAGCAAACATGGCCGATATCATGTTAGCCTCCTGGTGTGGCGGGATGAGAGCGGTCACCAAGGTCAGTCCCTAACGCCGTTTCTGTCATTCCGTCTGAGTCTGCGCCCTACAATCTAAAGGCGCCGTACTATCCGCTCGGCATGGGTTACCCCGCTAGCAAGTGGGCTGTTGGCAATCAGAAGGTCGCAGTGCAGATTAACTGTAGCGATAGCGTAGGCAGAATTTCCCAAACAGAGCTGGTAGAACGACATATCTCATATGATCTGCTCTAAACCTCATAATACGCAGGGCACGTGTATGTGCAGGTGATAGATATCCGGATCCCTGCTAACACCTTTATACTATGATAAAGATATCCGGATCCCTGCAACACCTTTATAATGTCAGCTAAGTACCGTGTGCGATGTGTAATTTAGAGTTAACAGTGCATATGTTACAGACCGTATGAAAACTCAGTCCGTTTGCAAACCGCCTGAAATATCAGGCCGTATGAAAACGGCCTAGGCAGTTTGAAACGGCCTAGCCTAGACAGTTTGAAAACGGCCTAGTCAGTTTTCAAACGGTCTGGCGAAGTACAACAGCCTCTGAAGATTGAACTTAATTGTGAATGCTTGCGCATTCCATGCCGAATGACTCGTCTACATACGTGGAACATTTTCTTACTGTGCTGATGCTCGGCCCGGCCGTTTTTCGACAATATTACTAATTATACAAGTTCACGGTCCGCCTGTGTACGGCCATCCAGTTGATGGAGCCTGGTGAAGCCACTACTGGTCAGGTCTGGTGAGACGTATCACTACAAGACTCGCCGATTATTTTGCGGCATAAAACGCCGGAGCGCGCAATAGACATCAGAGTTCACATCAGTGGCGCGGGAACCGGGGGGGGGGGGGCTAGCGGGGGCTGAGCCCCTCCAACTTTTCGGCTGGGGGGGATCGTAATGTATTTGAGCCCCCCCCCCCCCCCCAGCTGGAGGAATCGAAATCGGAAATCTACCAACATAATTTCATAGATTCATACATCAACATAGGCGCGGGAACCGGGGGAGGGGGCAGTGGGGGAAGCTTGCTCCCACAGCTCTGGGGCCGTGGGGGCGGTGCCCCATAACTTTTCATGAGGTCAGGAACCGTTGGGGCAGCTTGTCCTCCCCAAATTAGGGGTTGTGGGTCACAAAGGAAGAAAGCATGTAAGTGAAAAATCCACCTCTTTCACTGGCTCGGCAACTCATTTGGCATATTAAAACCTTTTTTCCAGGTTGCCAAAACGGTAGTTTCTTTACTCAGTTGAGACGGAATACCTTACTTTTTTGCAAATATTTTCGTTTTTTTTTTTTTTTTTGTTGTTGAAAAGGCCAAGGTCTGAAAAATAAGTGGCCTAAAACCGGTGAGAGAACTAGATTTGGGGGTACCCTAGGTTGATCTCTATTATGGTTCAGCCCCCCTCCCCCCAGTCTGGAAGAAGTTCCCGCGCCACTGGTTCACATTAGAGTCTTCACCGCGCCCGGTCAACCGCCGGCACGGCGGCTGGCCGGTGGCGTTTGCTATAATGTCCCGTGATTTTCGCCGGCGCTAATACGGTCCCATAGGTCCCATAAGTATTTTTGCAAACTATGTAAAATCGGATTTCATTAAACTTCATCACCAGCGGCACCTCCGATAAAAAGAGTTGGTAAATAAACTTGGTTTGTAATCAAGAACTATAACATGTTACAGATATTGCTTCTTTTTATCAACCTATGTCTAGTTTTCATGTCAGAAATTGCAGGAATAAATTAAAAATAATGATGCTGTTTCTGAATGGTATAAATGATAGTTCACAATATCTTATTATTGAAAGAAAATAGCACGTAAAGCAGGGGTCGGCAAATGGTGGGGCATGCCCCCTTTGGGGGTAATGGAGCCCTTTCGGTGGGGGTAATGAGGGATTCTGAGAAAGCCTATCTTTTTAGAGTTTGTAGCTCCAGTGATGGAGCCATCGTGACTGTTGCATCCCCGGGTTCAAAGATTAGCCCAGGTCAAAGGCACAGCACACATTGATTAGATACCAATTTTCACGTACCTGCTCGCCTCACCATCTCACCCCTCCGTACAGTCGTTCAAAAGCAGCTGCAACTTTTAACCGTCGCCCGTCTGTTGGCGTTTCAACAGCCGCTAACGTAAGGGGGAGGAGTCGATCGGACCCCCGCGGCCTCTCGGACTCTGATATGGAGCTGTGCATAAAAAAGACGAGCGTGCTACCCGTGACCATAGGAAGCCGCTGCTGCCCATTTTTAAGGTCCCTGGTCATTCCGTCTCATTCAAGAGGGCAATGATAAGTGTCGAGAAAATCGGGACCCGCTATAACTTCTTGAAGTGAGATTTTATGGCTCAAGATGATCTCCAGAAAAAGCTCATAAGCCAACGGTCATTATGGGTCCAGAGGCCAGTTTTACCAACAGAAAAATAGCCGCCTGCCGGAATTTTTGCCTAAAGATCGTTTCACATATGGAGCATAAACGGTAAAGCCCTATCCGTTTACGAGCCCATCGCGTTTACGCTCCGTATGTGAAGCGGTCTTGAGGCAAAAATTCCGGCAGGAGGTTATTTTTCTGTTGGTAAAACAGGTCTCAGGTCATGATATTTTCCGGGCTGGTGGAAAAAAAATGATGGGCTCGAGGGTACAATTTGGTCGTGATCCAATGCCTTTTACGTGAGCTTTTTAACGAAAAACCACCCGCCGCCCCTATACGTACAAGGGTTAAATGGGATATAGCATAGGCGGCGGAACGGGGAGGGCACCGGGGCACCGTGCACCCTTTGATTTTTGCATTTTAACATTAGCCCAGCCCTATGGGCGTTGCATGGAAAGAATGGGACCAAAAGTCGGCAGTGCTCCCCCCTCCCCCTTAATTGAAGGTGTTCCGCCGCTACTGGGATATAGGCATTAAATGTTTTGTGGAGGAAGTGTCATGTTTTAAATTTGATGCATTGGAAATGCACAAATAACCAAAGAGTTCCAGGACGGTATGGAATTTCAGTAAACTTAGTTGTGTCAGCAATGGGGTCTGGTAGGTGGGGGTAATGGCCCTGCCTGGCGCCCAAAAAGGGGGCACGACCCCGAATGACCTGCCGACCACTGACGTAAAGCATTTGACAGCAGAAGACTGTTGAATGCAATTATGGCGCGAATGACAAAACATGACGATATTTATTTATTGCTCGTAGCTGGTTCGTAGGGAATGTGCTAAGTGAAAGAGCATATAATGACTCAGCATATCATATTTGTTTTAAATAATTGATTGCTTTGCATCATTGCACAAAAAGTAATAAAATTCCAAACGTAAGGGCCACTGGAATTTCGGGTTTGTAAGTACAACGTTTCCTTTCAAGTTTTTGGTCTTCGTGAAACAGAAAGTTTGCGATTTCGATGTTTCTTACAAACTTTTTTTCTTGTAAAAAAGTTGGTAAATTTTAAACTCAAAATTCATGCCCGAAGGTTTCGTGAAATCCAAATTTCAAATGTTGGTAATTATTTCTTTATAACTCAAGTTTTTTCTTTGTAATTACACACTTCATTTGTTAGTGAAACAGGCCTCTGGTCGGGAGATTCCGACTAGCGAGGAAGTTAGATGCCAAAATTTGACGTGCCTTTCGAAGCAGGACTGCGGACACGGCCACATGTCCCACTGACTCTTTCAGCCCCCTCCAAAGTCATATGGCAGCATGGGCGTGACTTTTCCTACTAGCCCATAGGGTTGCGTGTTAAAATGCGACTTTTCGCACTCGGTTTTCAAGGTCTCGTAGTGTGGGCATCCACATACAAAGTATGTTAAAAGATAGCTACAACATTTTTATTTCCATTTTTGGGATGAAAAGTTCAAGCCCATCCAACCGTTTTCGAGATATTCGTCAATATATGACCCCATGTTTTTGATACATCGGAAGGTCCCGTGTTCGAATCTCGGCCAGACCAAAACTTTTATCGTAAATGTGCGGCAAACCATGGCTGCAAAATAAAGTAGGGGTGAGCGCGCTGGTGATGGAGAGTTGTAACTTGGCATACCTGACCTTTGATTCAAGCCGGATTTTGTGGCACCAACCTCATTTTCAGGTCAGGTCACTGACCTATGACGTCATAAGTGAACCTCTGCACGGTCACGAAAACGTCGTAACATCGCAGCTCCATCAATGCAAGGAGATCTATCACAGGTAGATGAAACTTACATAACTTATCAAACTCCCTAATTCTCAAAAGTCGGATTTCTCCTAAGGGTCACCTAGCGTCAGGTCGGTCAGGTGATCTGGCACTTATAAGCCAATGGGGGGAATATAGGTAGAGACAGTTATTTTGGCGCTGACAGTGATCTTAGATGGAAAAGACACAAATGGACTCAGAAAGACCTTCCCAATTGAATAATGTGCAACTTGACCCTCATCATGAGGTCATGACCTGACCTGACCTTGAACGGAGGTCAACATCCTAAATTGACCTCACCCATACAAAAAGCATATCATTCGACGTGGCTGAGCATGACGAACACGATGGTGTCAAAATTGCAGCTCTGATACTATTTTGGACCGACCAATCCAACTACTCGTATCCTAATGCTTTTATTATCTACAGACGATGAACACTGAACATTCTCATATACCTAGGCAAACATGCCACTTGGGTTTCAGGCGTGGCAATTTTCCACTATCAGCCCTCTTTGTGGTGCGGAGTATCTCCCTCCGACATCCAAGCCCAAATAAAATTTTGGGACACTGTTCAAAACACCAGCTTTATTTCTTAGTAATGATAGCTTTCAGAAGACTTCAGTCTTCCTTCGTCCAGGGGGCGTCGAAGTCTAGTAGGAAAATCTGGAAATCCCCGGCGTGACGTCACGTCGGGGATGACCGACGGCACCTTGCACTGAAAGATACGGCAGAACGGCTATTTTTGAAAAATGATTAAAAATACTTTTGTGCTGTTATGACACACAAAACGCTTATCAGCATGTTCCTCATCATGTGATAAAGGCATATCCGTGGTCGAAAATAGCCGAGACCCTCCCAATTTCCAACCATCGACCTGATAAGCAAAGGATGTAAGCGTAATCCTTAAGGGCGACTTTCCGTTACATATCCGTACATATGCATCCTTATGGAAATCGGTAGTTGGCGATTGGCGACGCGCGCGACATCTGTGCTGCGACTGTAGCGACACCTGGTGGCTGCTTTTCTGCTGTATGTAGGTATTGGGGTTTTGCCAGATGTGGTTCCTACTGCTACACCACTATGTTGACCCAATACTAGAAAAGGTATTTTGCTAGTAAAAGGCAAGCAAATTGAATGTTCATTTATAAAATTGCTTACAAATGATAACGAGATAAAAATAAAGAAACTTTGATTGAATAATTATTTAAATAATCAACCGTGAAACTATGTTCTGGTAGGTTTAGTAGAAATAAGTCCGTGCAACCTTGTATTTAGGGCCTTGCCTTCGTCAGCCTGTCAGAGGCGTCAGAGCTATAAAAATATATACAAACGATCAACATAGAAAAAGACAATACACAAGTGTCGTATGAGAGCTACCATTGCAAATAGATAAAGCTGGTGTAGGCAATCTTTGCAATACAATTTATATGCAAAACATGCTCACAGTTAATTCCAAAGATGTCTTCATGCCTCACATTTGATAAAGAACCTTGAAACTTCTTTTTAAACACACTGTAGCAATGGAGAGCGAGGCTGTGCAGCCCACCACCCAAATTCAAGTTCAGCAATTTGCAAATTTGCACACAACTGCCCAGAAATGCATTTGTTCACATAATTCCATGCATAATAAAGAGCGGATTTTTTGGTGCATACGATAGTTTTAAATAATTAGCCAGCATAATTTGCAAGTCTTTAAATTTAAATGAAGAGAGAACACCATGGAACCGCGTGAAACCACAGGTCGTCTTACTTACTTGTACTTGTTGGTGAAGCGCAATGTATTGAAACACGAGCGTCAACTGCGCCGCGCTTGAGTGCAGCCATATCCTGGTATAGTTTTCGGTATATAGTTGTAAGCTCCCGATTCTAGTTGTTTTTCTAGTTGATATAGTATAATTCTAGTATATACTAGGAAAAACTTTGGAGTACCCGACTCTTTAGTGCCCTGGTCCCACTCAATTGACTTCAACTGGCCGCCGCTGCTCCCACCAACCGAAGACTGTCAGGAGTCTCCAGTCATAGAGCGCCGGATCGACTCGAAGCCATGCTCTCACCACCCGTCCTTCGACGCTAAAGGGGATGGAAAACCAATCACTGTGTTGTAATGTGTGTATGCGTCACTGAAAAATCAACGAAGCAAATGATTGGATGTTTACATGAAACACATGTTACGTGACACAGTTGTGAACCCCAAGCTTACCATGAAGCTATAGCACGCATACACATATGTCATACACTGGAAACAATTTCACCCAAAACCAGCGAGTAAACCGGTGCCTCGCGGGTATCCTATCCGCAACAATTTTTAACCACCCTCCCAGGAGTCAATTTAGGGCATTACACTTCGCAATTCACTCTGGAAAGTAGTAACCCTCCACGACTATTCGCGCACCAGTGGCTCGCGACCCCACCATCGAAAGGCATTCATTGACGCCTACCTGGCAGACGCACCCCACAAATCCCTAAGAGAAGGGTTATACCCACCAAGCCATACTCTTCGCCAACCAAGTCACGAGGGGCCAAGAAACACCCACGCTTGTCCATATTTGAGGGAAGATATCTATAAAATGACAATCTCACGCCGAGAAAACACCGGTGAGAAAGTTTCACATCGGTTGGAAAGGTAAAATCGAACTCCCACAGAAAATGTGACATGACCCTATCACCAGCAGTCATGCAGACCGCCCGAAAACATGAAATTGTGTCGCCACTGATTTCGTGACCTATATAAGAATTAAAATGGTTTCACTTGGTAGTTTCGGAAGAAAAAGCGTTGCCAATCGTCCCGTGATGAGTATTGCAGAGGTTTTAAAGATGCACCCTAACAATTGCAGGTTCGCCCCCACTTTAAAACCGCCAAACAATGTGCCAATATACCTATCATTGGTGCAAAAAAATGTTGTAATTCAAAACTGTATGAGACAGCGCCATCTACAGGGTGATTTTTTTTACAGGGCAAAAAGTTGTTAAGCCTAGATATGCCAAAACATATAATAAACGCGAAAATAGTATATCCACGTGAAAGGAAATTGTTTGCCATTTTGTTTTCAGGAACTTTTAGAGACTTCTTGGGACTCATTCTGTTGTGAAGTTCCGTGAAAATGGCGCACAACAAAATGTTTTCCCCAAAATCGCCAATTACTCCAGGCTTGCGTGCATTAAAACTGTGCTCACTTCGAGCACGTTCTGTAAGCCTAAACGGAGCTCAAACTCAAAGTTTTTGTGTGCAAATGAAATGTCAGAATGTGCTTATTACAAAGATATACATTTGCTGTCAGTTGATGTGTTTTCTGGTACCGCCATTGCTCTTCATTTTTTGCCCTGTATAAAAAATCACCCTGTAGTTGTGGTGTTTGAGCCTTCACAATTTACCAGTAGATCCAACTATTTAAGGAAATGTTATGTTAAGGTTCGCCATCCACGGATACGCGTATACGATATCTCGAGTAGTTCCAACTCTTTCAGTGAGGGCTATGCCAATGACTCGACACCCGCGGGGACAATGCCCGGTGCTGGGTATATACCTGCCTTATCTTCGGACTGCATGTATGGTGCATATTTTTTAGTAATAACGCGGGGTAGTCTGCTTACCCTCTTACCCTCTATCTGGACCATGACGAGTTAATACGCATATACCACCCGCAATGCAAGGCTGAATTCGCCAGCTCCGGGTAAAATTGTTTTCAGTGCGCACAATCGCCTACGTGGTGAACAGTGAACACATCCACTGCATTCAGCAATGTTACAGCCCAAAGTGCTTTGTGCACGGCAGCAGTGTTTGCACAATGTTTAGCACTTGTGTCCTTAGTTTGCTCGCGGCTCACTCAACCGATGCACTGGTGGAGGAATGGCCGGCCCGGCCGGTGCCGGTATAGGACGGAGGGGGACCGGTGTCCGCCCGGTGGGCCGTGGCTCACAGCAGCCGGTGGTGCCCGGTGGCGGTCGGCCGCGCGGCGCTCGGCGGCGGCGCGGCCCACTCCGGCTCGGCGCCCGTCGGCAGCGCCCGGCGCGCCGCGCGGCGCCGTTGCCGCAGGCCCACGGCCACGGCCACGGCCAGCAGCACGGCGGCCGTGGCCGGCACGGCCATCAGCCACCACCAGAGCGTACCGCCGACCGGCGATGGGGCGGCCGGCGGCGGCGGCGCCTCACCGGCAGCCACCAGGCCGACGTTACAACCGTCCGTCTTGCACGTGCACGACAACCTGTCGTCGCAGCGCGGGTCCTGGTCGCCCTGGTTGCCGCAGTTGCGGTACACACCTGAAACAGGCAGCGCTGCCGTGTGAGCCAGGTGGGCGCCATCGGCGCGGTTACCAGCCGGAGCCGAATGCTTGGACCGTCTCGCCAGTGACTCATTGTTGAGCGAGTCTGCTCGGTCAACGTGTGAACTGTTGATGCAGGAGGCAAGATGCCAACAAAACAGCGTGAACAGTGAACACTCAGCACAAATGTTTGTCTCTCGAATGCAATTGAGAGTCCAAGAGAAAAACAGCACGCTCTAAGCACAAAAAACTAAGCTTATAGGAGGTTTATCTCAAAGTCAAATGATATCACAAAACGTTACAAGCAATGACACACGGTTTCATCACCTTCTGCTAAGTCCTCAAGGATGCATGACGTGCCAACACATTGCTGCGAAGGCATGCAATCATATCTGCGAGCCACTACTGTCTACTCTGATCAAAATGATAAGAGGAGCTAGCTTCCGATGGCGCCAGCGTTCCACCGAATTCCGGCGAGACGGGCTACTCGAGGAGGCGCGCGACGGGCGTCAGATAGTGCGTCGGCCGGCGCCGCGGGCCGGACCGATACGGCCGCTACCCGCCCCTGTCGCCCACTCAGCGGGCCCAGTGGTGCCGCCCACTCACCCACCGAGATTAGCCACCAATGGTGCACTATCACAGGCCTAATTCACATGTGCCATACGTGAGAGAGTGGAAGAGCGCCGTAATAAACAGCATTGACCTGGTATAGGTGGGCGAATCTTTCACAATCTTATTGACCTTTTGATCAGGCATACACATTATACACATACAGTATAACGGGGGAGTTTGTAAGTGCACACAAAGGCAGCATCAGTCGTCCATTCATAGAACACAGAATGTCGTCATCAGTGATCAATATTACTTAACCCGCGCACCGACGGGGGTCTGCGCCAACTTCGCACCGACGGGGGGGGGGGGCGGATGACCGCCTCCCCCCTGAGATCTCGAGAACGAAGCAAGATAGCGACAAGCGGTAAACGGCATCGGATACGCACGGCCAAGATCTACAATTTTTACTAAGGTCATATTCAGGTCAGGTCAAAGATGACGTCACAGGGGTCGAAAAAGTCAAAATGGCGGCGCTAGATATGGAGAGAGTTTTTCTCGAATAACTTTCGAATTAGTCAAGCTAGGAACAAACTAAGGGCATCACCGTGATCCTCTCGTCAATCCGCATCGAATGATATATATGTTGACCTCGAAAGGTCAAGGTCAAAGGTTGACCTCAGGTCACGTGACCACGAGGTCATCATGTATATCATTCGATGCGTCTTGACGAGCTGAACACAATGAGACCATCCACGCGTCTGTATCTTGTTCCTGTACGGAGTTATTGGCCAAAAACCTTTGGTGACCTTTGATGACGTCACATGACCTCACAGCTGCCCAACAGCAAAACAGACCTCAAGGTAGTGAAGGTTGATCGTATATGAAGTCATGTATGGTATATGGGGCCATTCCGACCCGTTTTAGTGGTAAAAACAGGGAGTTGATTTTTCCCCCATTGACTTATAATGGGGAGGTCGCAAAATTGACCTGACCTTAGGTCACCGATATCAAAGTTCCGAGATATACAAATTGTAGCTACTAATGACCTAATAATATCCTGCGACTTCCAAAGGCCTCCGACATCTACTGTAGCTCTGGCACGGTGACAAAGTTGCAAAAAAGTGACTTGAGGTTGGGTCATTCAAAGTGACCTGGTGACCCGACCTTAAAAGGTAGGAGGTTCAAACTTGCACACCATGTGTAAAATTGATGGGGTTATAGTCATACCAAATTTCGCGGCGCTACGCGCCGCGGTTTTCCCGCTATTCGCGAAAAACCTCAGGGGGGGGGGGCGGATATCCGCCCCCCCCGTCGGTGCGCGGGTTAACCCTCGCCCTGCACTGGCGGGGGGGGGGGGGGGGTATTTTTCATGATATCACATCGGACTGTGGTCCGGAGTGCAGAAGTGGTGCCTCACCGGAAGCGCCACGGTCGGGTTGCTCACCCGGACGGATGATAGGTGGTTCTGTATACGGCCGTACAGATTTCCACTTGTCTCTCCCACGTAGCACACGCACTCACATACATTACACCATATTCCGTAAATATGGTGTATCGGGTGAGCAACCCGATAAATCGGGTGAGCAACCCGACCGTGGCGCTTCCGGTGAGGCACCACTTCTGCACTCCGGACCACAGTGTGGACGATTTACGCGTGGTGGGACTGGAAAGAGTGTGGATGCAGAGCGTGGACTACAGGCGTGTAAGAGAGAAGAGATGGATGCATCTTCTAGGCACGTATGATGGAACGGCCGGTCCGGCTAGATGGGATGCACATGCCCCCCCCCCCCCGGAGCGCGGACTCGTAACTGTGGCCCAAATCAGTGTATCGATGTACGAGTATAGTGTATACTGTGCAGTCACCTGGGTGGTGGCTGTGCCGCACGGCTCCAATGCCAGTATGCCTGTGTGGTAGGCTGCACCGCACAACTCGAGTGCATATGCCTATAGTTCGTTTTTTTTTTCAAGTTCGACCCTCACTGTAATCGTCTCTTTGAACACAGCACGAGAATTGCTAGCTGAATTACTGAGATAACTGGCTGGCGCACATTGATTTCACAGACCATTAATTTTATTCAAAATTATTTCTTCATGGCTCCTAGTTCGCAGACTCCTAGCTCATATTTGCCTATATATATGTTACAGGCACTTTAGAAAATCAGTCATTTTGTAAAATGCCTAGGCATTTTACAAAAAGACGGCTGTTTGAAAAATGACTGAACGCAACCAGGCTGTTTTCAAAATGGCTAGTCATTTTACAAAATGACTAGGCATTTTGCAAAATGCCTGACCAGCATGGAACGTAGATCCCACTACAGATACTATGGCCAACAGTTTTTGGACGTCTTCCTATACCCTATAGGTGCGTGTTCAGCCTGTAGCTGATCGATCTGAAGCTCTGTGATGACGACAATGCTGAGTAACGACCAGGTTGAGTTGCAGACTCGGCTGTAGCATAAAGTATTGTTTAGTTAAAGGGACTATCCCACCTTCTAAAATGTTGTTAAAACCAGTTAAGTTGTGCCCGACTCTATAGATTGGATGACCAGGAACACGGTTCTGACATTTATTTTTCATTAAACATCTTAGGCTTCCCATATTCCAAACACAAACCTTCAAATATGTGACGTCACAGCCCAAAATTACCTCCTTCCCCAGGCCACATTACTGTCATAAAGCTGATTTTTTTTTTACTCTGTAGGCACCACAACAAAGTTCAGACCAAGTTTTAAGCGATTTTTCAACGAACAAACCCATTTAAATCAGAATGACTAAACGAGGTGACGTCACACTAACGGTCGCTCCATGTTGAAGATAGGGCCTTGTACAAGGCCCATTTTCAAATGAAGGGAACGAATTTCTTCCACACCAAGAGGCCGCGGGGGTTGCAACCTAGATAGATAGTGGTTTCTGAACCTCGCCGCAAACTTGGCTATCTCAACTCAAACCCCATGTTAAAGGTGGGATAGTCCCTTTAACGCTGTAAAAACTCCCAAGTACATCAACGCCGTTCATGTTCTGCCAGAAACTAGACTGACTGACTGTAGGTTGATAAAAAGTCTACTATTTCTATCCGTTCCTGGTTCGTTATGAATTGATGGTCTTTGCCAGCACTTGAGTCTATGATCTCCGCCACCTTACGGTCGAATTCTGGACGCGACATAACGGTCCACGAGGCACTCGCGACACGCACGGACGCTCACTCACAGCCCATGGATCAACAAAGAAGCCCAGTGTGGACCACCCCTCCCCTCCTCAGTTGACTGGACAGCGCTCATTGGCTCTAAGGAACTTCAACAAGTCTACCCTAGGCCTAGTCCACGCAATTGTTTACAGCATTATTGTTTAGGTTTTCTTCCTAGCTTTTCTTTGGAATAAAAAGTTCTCTGATCACAATGAATATTAAACAATAATTAACAAAACACGATTAATGTTGTTCTGTGGCAACAGCTTTGAGTACCTACTTGCATGGTCCCAGTTAAAGGAAATAGTTCACTTTCCTGAAATTAGTATTTTGCTATGGATTTATTTTTTTTTTATGCTCAAAATGATCAGAAAATAAAACAAAACGTTTTTGTAAAAAGGATTATTTTCTATATTTTAGCATAAGAAGAACTATATTCTATATAAAATAATGTTTGACGCGGAAGCTTATTACGCGTTGACCAATCATATTGCGTAGGACAAACCCATCGGCTGTAAGCAGCATTCTGATTGGCTGACGATGACGTGACTGCATTCCTCCGCAAGGCACGCATTCCTCTGCAAGGCACTCTTTTCGGAACGAAAAATGGAATATCTTCGTCTAGGGTGATCGTTGGGCCGTAAAAGCTTCTGATTTGTGCTAGTCTCAGCGCAAGCAACAAAACTGCTATTCCAGTTCCAAACCCCATGTTAAAAGTGAACTATTTCCTTTAAAAATATCAAGCTCCACATCGGGAGAATCATCAGGTCGCTTGGCGTAGGACGAGAGCGTTGGTTTCAGAAGACACTAACGCCTAAGTGTGTGGGATCGAATCCTCGCGACCTCTAATAGTTTTACAGATACAGGCCGGCATAGGGCCAGTCGTTTGTTGACGCTCCAGATCGATCATTTTAAATCCAGCAGCGTCGCTGACGTGGGGCTTGGAAATGTCGCGGGCCTGCACTTCTCAAAATAGAGGTAGGTATGGACTTCCCAGTTCCCACTGCTGGACTCCTCTGGTCATAATGCTGGACTCCTCGGTCCACCTACACGCTACCAAAACGTATATAATTAGGTACTCGTATCTACAACACGCTGCTCAGTCATTTTGTAAAATGGCTAGGTATTTTGTAAAATGCCTAGGCATTTTGCAAAATGACTGGAGAGCCAGTCATTTTGTAAAATGCCTAGGCTTTTTGCAAAAAGCCTGGAAAATCAGGCATTTTGCAAAATGCCTAGGCATTTTACAAAATGACTGATTTTCTAAAGTGCCTGCAACATATATATATATATACAACCCCACGGCCCACAGGGATAGACGAATTGTCAGAAATTATAACTGAGCGAATCAATAAATCGTACGGTGTTGCACAGAAAGTTATATCATCGGTGTTAAAACTTATTTGGAAAATATTATTCATATCTCCAGTACAATGTGCGCTAACCAGTTTTCTAAGTAATTCAGCTAGCAATTCTCGTGCTATGTTCAAAAAGATGTTTACAGTGAGGGTCGAACTTAGAAAAAACCAGGGGGCGTCGAAGTCTAGTAGGAAAATCTGGAAATCCCCGGCGTGACGTCACGTCGGGGATGACCGACGGCACCTTGCACTGAAAGATACGGCAGAACGGCTATTTTTGAAAAATGATTAAAAATACTTTTGTGCTGTTATGACACACAAAACGCTTATCAGCATGTTCCTCATCATGTGATAAAGGCATATCCGTGGTCGAAAATAGCCGAGACCCTCCCAATTTCCAACCATCGACCTGATAAGCAAAGGATGTAAGCGTAATCCTTAAGGGCGACTTTCCGTTACATATCCGTACATATGCATCCTTATGGAAATCGGTAGTTGGCGATTGGCGACGCGCGCGACATCTGTGCTGCGACTGTAGCGACACCTGGTGGCTGCTTTTCTGCTGTATGTAGGTATTGGGGTTTTGCCAGATGTGGTTCCTACTGCTACACCACTATGTTGACCCAATACTAGAAAAGGTATTTTGCTAGTAAAAGGCAAGCAAATTGAATGTTCATTTATAAAATTGCTTACAAATGATAACGAGATAAAAATAAAGAAACTTTGATTGAATAATTATTTAAATAATCAACCGTGAAACTATGTTCTGGTAGGTTTAGTAGAAATAAGTCCGTGCAACCTTGTATTTAGGGCCTTGGAAAAAACGAACTATAAATCTTAAGTATGTTGCTGTATGTAAAAATGTTAGTTTAATTATTTTCAGTGCTTCGGCTAGAGATTTTATTTAGGTAGGAAGTGGAGTGGAATCAGAGCACGTACTTTTTCTCTTCTGGTGATTTTTATGTTTATATGTCGTATTATCACGGACGTATAAATAAACTGGACCCGCAACCACCTCCATTCAGGTGAAGCCGAGAAGGCGCCATTTTACGTTGCCAAAAAACCGTGCTCTGGAAGGTCATCGAGCCAATACAATTAGAATTGCGTCCAAACGGATGATTGGATCGAGATGCTGGTGGTACCGTTCGACGGGTAATTCCTTGAGGCAGTTGATGATGGGTGTCACATGTCACCCGGTGTCACATGGCGCGTGCCACGTGCCGACAAACTTACAAAGGGCAAAAACCTTTAAGCGACGCTTCAAATCAAACGAAGGGCGGCACAGGTGCCAAACTCACAGGTCACATGTCCCAGTGTTCGACCACTAACATATGGTATGCTCGGCATCAGGGGGTGCGGAATGCACGCGCTAGTGGCGAAAAACATGTTTTGAGGAGGCATCCTCCGATTCCGGAAAACCTTGACCTAGGCACACCAAATTTGGCACACTGACACTACTGGACACGTGCTTTAAGGTGCTGTACAAATAGGCGTGCTGGGGTACACGGTGCACGTGCTGTGCACGTGCAAACCTTTTGATGTTGCACTCCAGGTGTCACATATGCGGGTAGGGCGGGTAGCGCTGGCAAGCTCAAAGTGCCAAATTTACACAGGCCACCCAGAATGTATCCCAGCATAGTTATTGAGCATATCCATCTCCTGGTGGCCCCCAAAGGTGCGCTCTGCACGTGCAAAAAAATTATCCGCGCCGGGCGGTGGGGATGCTTGGACACCCTATGTGGATTTATGTAAATATCTCGAAAACGGCGTTGTGTAGCGCCACCGTTTTTGGCACACCTTTTCATACATCTTTTTCACAAATGCTGCATAACTTTCAGACTTAGGTCGCACAAGGTTAGGTCACCAGGTTACGTCCAAGTGGCCTTACCTTAGGAAAAATTATAATGCCCGTCATAGCTACACAGACTATAGGGGAAGTTGGCGCAATGCCGGATTTGGGGCAAAGCCGAAATTCGAGATATTTCGAAAACCGTACGACATGGATGCCACCTGTCAGTGATGCTCTGAATCTTAACCCGCGCCCCGCTGGGGGGGGCAGAATCTGCCCCCCCTCCCGTTTTTCGCCAATAACTTCTAAACGCGTTACGCCAGCGACGTCAAACTTTCGGTACCTTATCATACATCAATTTGACACGTTCCCTGAAAATTTGAGCGAAATCCGTCGGAAATTTTTTGAGAAATTGACGTTTTAGTGACGTCATGTTCGCCATTTTCGCCTCAAAAACGGCAAAATTTCAAACGCCGCTAACATCTTCATTTTTAAAGGAATCAAGACGTAACAAAAAAGGTTATGCGTGATTCCACTTTGTCTATCAAATGGCAATCTCGGTTTTTTGAAAATTTTGGATTTTGGCCCAATTTTTTTTTTCAAAAAACTGACTTTTTTGGGAAAATAATTATAAAATCCAAAATTTTGAGTGTATCGAAAAAACCGGAATATATGTCAGAGAAGTGGTCTATGTGCACCTACATACCAACTTTGAGAAGAATCGGTTCAAAAATGTGGGAGTTATTCAAAATTTTATGACGTCACGACACACAATTTTTTTGAAAAATGACTTTTTTGGAAGTTCTAGACCTCCTCCGGAAACAAAAATAGCACCATTCGATTCGCCGTGAAAAACTGCATCAGATAGACACCTTTTTAGGCCTTAAAAACCAACTTCAAAATTTGACCTCACTTGACCTGACCTTGACCTGACCTTGACCTGAAATTCATCCAGAGGTGGTCCATATCACTTATTGAGTGTGCCTATTGAATTCTATGAGTAAAATGACCCATAAAACATGTGTCGCACATGCCCTTTACTATATTTTGTTTTTGGTGACCTGACCTGACCTGACCTGACCTTGACCTTGACCTTTGAATGACATTGTATGCAACGAATATTGTCTTGGTAGTCTAAGAACACGTTTTGGGCAATCAGACTCAGTCCATTCTTCGGCAACTACGGTGCAAGGCCGATACTGTAGAAACTTGCATTTTGTACCCTTGACCTGACCTTGACCTGACCTCTGACCTACTTAAGCAAAAAAATTTGAGCTCTTGAGATCCGCCTTGTTGAGAGCTTTCGATTGCCGTTTTCCCCGTCTTTCTACGACCATCGGTTCGGAAGTTAGACAGGGGGGGGGGGCAGAATCTGCCCCCCCCCCCCCCCAGCAGGGCGCGTATGGCTGAATAGCCCAGCGGGGCGCGGGTTAATTGACTACAGTTATCGCATGTTTGTTACGAGTCGTCATTCGGAATGCTTCGGCTGCGAGGGCGCCAAGAGCGTTTTCAAGGTACGTTTCCCTTGTACTACATGCGCCTTTGAAGCTGCATTTCTCACTCATTATGCTACCGTTTGTCTGGCCAATTCGGTCAAGTAATCTTCAGCATGTCTTTGCATAAGTGTGCTGCCTACTTGAAATTTATACAGCACGTTGAAAAGCAATAGGCCTGCAAAGGAAAGTATGGCTGGCTGGGGTAATGCCGAAAACGTGCAATTACGCACGTTAATTAAAGCACGCTACGTGGACTTTACTGCTATAGAATAACAACGCGTATTTTTAGTCACACAAATTACACTTTCAACCGACACAACGGCCTGTTACCTATAAGGAATGATGTACCTGGCATTTTCTTATTTTATCACACAATTATAAATTCCAGTGTGCACCAAGCATCCTCAAGATCTTAAACGCGTGTAAACTTTGATGAATTCTGGATAAAGTTTGAGATAAAATGGCAAAACATCAATGTCAGCATTCCCCGTAGATCCTTTCTCCCATTTTCGGCTTTCCCCGCAGTCCGGGGCAACGCCGAAAAAGTCACTTCTTTGATATTTTTAGTTTTTGCGCTTAACGGTATGCGAATTCATCGAATGCGCCTGGTATGTTTGAAAGGCAAAAGACTGGCCTCTCGAATGACGCCAACAAGAATAGCTTATGTTGTCTTCCTTGCGTGCTACGGGCGTCAGAAAAAAAGTATTCGGCGTTCCCCCAACTTCCCCTACAATCGGCTTAAAACGTGCAGCAATTGATAAGATCAACAGTATATACGTAGAGTACCTACCTCTACCTCGAAATTTCAATATCACTGACCTAGGGTTCTGTTGATTTTGCGACCTCAGACCACCAGCACGGCAAATCATTTATTTTGTCAAATTCGGGCTCCTACACCTTCAATTAAAGGGGGGCACTGCCGACTTTTGGTCCCATTCTTTCCATGCAACGCCCATAGGGCGTTGCATGGAAAGGGCTATGTTAAAATGCCAAAATCAAAGGGGGACACGGTGCCCCGGTGCCCCCCTCGTTCCGCCGCCTATGATTTCAATATCACTTACTTGCTCAATGCTCATTGCTCAGCTCGTATTGTATGTAAGAGCACTGCGGCACAGCATAGATGCAGGCGCTTTGCTACTGCCATCTATGGGTAAAAGATGAAGATAATGGTTATTGCGGTACAGTATTACTGCAGGCGCAAACAACGTAGATAACAAAGATGCCTATGCTGCGCTGGCCGGCGATTGAGGCGTAGATTTGCGTTGCTGGGTAGGAAAATGTTTAGAAGCCCGAATTTGACAAAATAAATGATTTGCCGTGCTGGTGGTCTGAGGTCGCAAAATCAACAGAACCCTAGGTCAGTGGACAGTGATATTGAAATTTCCAGGTAGAGGTACTCTACGTATATACTGTTGATCTGATCAATTGCTGCACGTTTTAAGCCGATTGTATAGTCTGTGTAGCTATGACGGGCATTATAATTTTTCCTAAGGTAAGGCCACTTGGACGTAACCTGGTGACCTAACCTTGAGCGACCTAAGTCTGAAAGTTATGCAGCATTTGTGAAAAAGATGTATGAAAAGGTGTGCCGAAAACGGCGGCGCTACACAACGCCGTTTTCGAGATATTTACATAAATCCACATAGGGTGTCCAATCATCCCCACCGCCCGGCGCGGATAATTTTTTGCACGTGCAGAGCGCACCTTTGGGGGCCACCAGGAGATGGATATGCTCAATAACTATGCATGGAATACATTCTGGGTGGCCTGTGTAAATTTGGCACTTTGAGCTTGCCAGCGCAACCCGCCCTACCCGCATGTGTGACACCTGGAGTGCAACATCAAAAGGTTTGCACGTGCACAGCACGTGCACCGTGTACCCCAGCACGCCTATTTGTACAGCACCTTAAAGCGCGTGTCCAGTAGTGTCAGTGTGCCAAATTTGGTGTGCCTAGGTCAAGGTTTTCCGGAATCGGAGGATGCCTCCTCAAAACATGTTTTTCGCCACTAGCGCGTGCATTCCGCACCCCCTGATGCCGAGCATACCATATGTTAGTGGTCGAACACTGGGACATGTGACCTGTGAGTTTGGCACCTGTGCCGCCCTTCGTTTGATGTGAAGCGTCGCTTAAACGTTTTTGCCCTTTGTAAGTTTGTCGGCACGTGGCACGCGCCATGTGAAACCGGGTGACATGTGACATCCATCATCACCTGCCTCAAGGAATTACCCGTCGAACGGTACCACCAGCATCTCGATCCGATCATCCGTTTGGACGCAATTCTAATTGTATTGGCTCGATGACCTTCCAGAGCACGTTTTTTTGGCAACGTAAAATGGCGCCTTGTCGGCTTCACTATCTTCCATAGGAGGTACATTGGGATTGTCAGTCCAGTTTATTTATACGTCCGTGGTCGTAACTCTATAATGACCTTTGCTTATTGTCACATGTGCGCCGCATTCGCGATTGTTGCCGACGCCTGTTTGCAGGTCAGCCCACTACAGTTGTTATACATATCGAAAAACCGATAAACTTTTAGGCGAAAAAGGCACTATTCCAGGCCCATTTTTTTATTTTCTTTGCGATATTAGGTAAAAACAGAAGCTTCTTATCCTAGGAAAAATAAAATGGGAAATCTTTCAAAGGTGGCACACTACCTTTAATGACTTATCAGGTCTAATTGAGGGTGAAATTGAAATTCACTTGTCTACTAACCCCTCTAAATAATTCAACAAGCCCATCACTCATTTAATAAACCTTTTGAAGGGGAGTGTGTAAGTTGCTCTTGTTTCATCCGCTCACCGTTACTCGCCTTGATCGTCCTCGAATGCGTCCTCCTTGCATGTGGAGACGTCCGCCGGGCAGGCGATCAGCTCGCCCCGGCTGCCGCCCGAGTCGCAGACGGGCACACCGCTGGGGTTGCAGCTCACGTCGTCGTAGCAAGAGCGATTGACGCAGTGGTAGCACTGAATTCCCGCGCCTGAAGTCAGGAGGAGACGCTTGTGAGAACGATAGGGCCAGGGGCGACGCCAGGGATTTTTGCTCGATCAGGGGCGAAACGGCAAGGAGGGGGGGTCCAACGGACCCCCCCCCCCCTCTTATGCGTTCGCGGCTGGAAAACACCAATACGGGCGAGGGTTAATATAGAGTCGGTCAAGAAAGCTGGAGTGTCACGACGGAGGTCGTCAGAGCGGCGAGAGCTGAGGATACAACATAGCTGAACGTCAACAACAGCTGAACGTCTTTCACTTGGGGGGGGGGGGGGGTTGGTCAGCCCTGAATTTTGCAGGATGACCACTCAGGACATTGTAAGAAGCATGCATGATGCAGTGCTGTTGCACATTCAGCTGATGAATACTGCTTGGTTTTCTCTCGCATATAAAACAAAAATAGTGAGTCATTTCTATCGTATTCAGTTCAGCTGTTGCGCCTGACTATGGCGGCCGCTGTTTGTGTCGCTCCGTATTTTTAACGCCGTTTTCTGGACTTAACTCGCTTCTGGTGCCATGTGCGTGCTGGCGGCCGTCCACGAAGTTGTGCTACCGAGTGAGTGTCTTTTTATATCACTAGTATCACTCGTATGACTTTTATTCGCGACCTGAAGTGTGCTCCTGACCGTTTGTTTACAACGCCAACCGTCTCTCGCCGACGGGTCACGGCCGGCGATAGGGCATTCTACCGGTTCCGGAAGAGGTATGGCACCCGCAGCAACCAATCGGCGGGCCCCGCCGTACTCTACCGACCCTGTCATCGGTGGAGGACTCAGCCGCTACGCGGAGACGAGCTGCCTCCTCCCCTGCGCCCCGCCTGGCAATGCAGAGGCGTCGCCAGGCCGTGGGCTGGTGGGGCGGGCGGGCCGCGGGCGGCACCGTCCGTGGCCACGGCCCGTCGGTCTCTGAGGCGAACTCACCGCGGCACCCGCGCCGGACGCCGAATACAACTACGACGACACCGGAGGGACCGTGACGTTGAGAGGCTGCGACCCAGTTCGTCTCGTCCGACGTCTGTGTATCGCCTCGCCTCGCCCATGCCACCTGACAGCAGACGACCGGCTCCAGTGCTGATGCCTACCAACCAGCGGGAGTCTCGGCTAGCCGACGACAGCGCCACCTACAGCCGAGGCGCGGTACCTGTGGTTCCGACTCTCCACACCGCCATGGCAGCGAGGCGGGAAGATTGCGACGACGTCCACGGCGCTCCACCGCGTTCTGATGCCGCTCTACCTCCTTCCGAGCGGCATCTGACGCAGCCGCCTCGCTTGTCGATCCGCCAGACACGGCAGGCGGAAATCCGAGAGGCTGCTGCGGTGTCCAGCGCTCTGAGGATAGGCCACCTCAACGTGCGCTCGCTGACGGCTCATCTCGACGAGATAAACCTACTGCTGCAACGTGAACAACTGGATCTTCTTTGCCTCAGCGAGTCGTGGCTCACTGAGGCTACCGACAACAGCATGCTTCTCGTCCCGGGGTATGCCATCACCCGACGCGACAGAGGGACGAAGAAGGCTGGCGGTGGAGTGGCCATTCTACACCGCTGCACTCTGTCCGTGGAGCGGCTGCGGGTCGCGGCCGGTGGCTCAGCGCTCGAGACGCTGTGGCTGCGGGTCACCGGCCGGTCGTCGGTGGTCGCCGGCGTCATTTACCGGCCTCCCTCGAGCCCGCCGGCATCGACTCTCGATGACCTCCATCATCAGCTGACGTCTGTCCTGGCATTCGACCTGCCGGTTTATCTTCTCGGCGATACCAACTTTGATGTCCTGCGACCACTCAAGCCAGGAGTAGCCGCCTACACTGAGCTTCTCAATGACCTGTCTCTGCGTCAACTGATCACCACACCGACCCATCCAGGACCAACACCGTCACTCATCGATCACGTGATCACCAACCGGCCTGAACTGACGAACGACCCGCGAGTGACGCCGTGTAATATAAGTGACCATGACCTAATCTCCGTCCGTGTCACAAAGGTTAAGATGCAGCGTGCCCCCGAGATCATCACCGTCAGGTCGACGCGTCGTGTTGATGAGGACGCCCTCTGTCTCAGTCTGCTGCAGGCCGACTGGTCTGAGCTCGACGCCGCTCAATCTATCACCGACAAGTGGGACAGGTTTCTGGCTGTATGGGACCCGATTATGAACCACTACATGCCATTGAAGACCATCAAGCTGAAGCACAGGCCGAGCCCATGGATGGAGGATGAGGCTGTGAAGGAGGCGATGGCGGCCCGTGATCTGGCCCGTGCCGACAGAGACTGCACCCCGTGTGAGGAGACCAGGGAAGAGTACCGCGTGCGCAGAAACGCTGTTAAGATGGCAATAAACCGTGCGTGTTCCTCTTTCTACGAGACGTCTTTCCGGAACTCTCGGTCAAAGACCTGGAAGGACATTCGCCGTTTCCTGGTGTCCTCAAGCAAGTCGGTGGCGGCGGGTGTGGCAACACGGGATCCAGAGTGGGCGGACCGCCAAAACCGATTTTTTGCATCGGTCGGACCAAATGTTGCTGACGCCATGACCAACATGGACGTGGGAGAGATGCTGTCACCGCGCCCGCCTCGCGTGTGCAGTGGCTCGTTCAAGCCCCACCCCGTCACGCTTCCCGAGCTCTCAGCAGCACTGCAACGGATGGGAGCATCGCGAGCGAGCGGTGAAGACGGCATCACCGTCCACATGTTACGGCTCACTTTCCCTGTGATCGGTCCCCAGCTGCTCAAGCTTGTAAACTGTTCTATTGTCAGCTGCGACCTGCCCATGCAATGGAAATCTGCCACTATAACCGCACTGCATAAAAAGGGTGATATTGGCGATCCGAACAATTACCGCCCAATATCTGTTCTCCCCACTGTGGCCAAACTTTGTGAAAGAGTTGTATGCACTCAATTGATGTCTTACCTGTCAGATCATCATATTCTATGTCCACAACAGTATGGTTTTCGACCCGGCTTGTCCACTGAGGCGGCCCTGCTTGACGCTGTCACGTTCGCAACCGATCAGATAGACAAAGGGATGGTGACGTCACTCGTCACCGCGGACACCTCCAAAGCTTTTGACAGCGTTGAGCATGGCCGCCTCCTGGACAAGCTGGGGTGGTACGGTATTTGTCCGGAATGGTTTTCTGCGTGGCTGTGTGACCGTACCCAGATCGTGCATGGAGGGACCGATGTGCAGCCTGTGACGCACGGCGTAATACAGGGGTCCATTTTGGGCCCTGTCTTATTTTTGCTGCTAACAAACGACCTGCCCCAGCATATACCATTTGGAAAGCTAGTTATGTACGCTGACGACTCGCAGTTCCTTGATTCAGATTATTCTTCGAACATTCAGGCTTTGAAAAATCGCATTGAACGATCTCTTTCCGTGGCCCTAAAATGGTTCACTCAAAATCGTCTTAAAATCAACCCATCTAAAACTGAGTTTATATTACTGAGGTCCAGACGTCAAAACGTAGACATGGATCTGTCGATCAACTTCGGTGATGATGTGATTTCGCCATCTCATTCCGTCAAGGTGCTTGGTGTCGTCATCGACTCGTACTTGTCATGGGAGGACCACGTCTCGTCTATCGTTCGTCGCTGCTACTGTGTCTTAGTGGGTTTAGCAAGAGCGCGTCAGAAACTGCCGAAATGTACCAAACGGCTTTTAGTAGAAGCTCTCGTCTTCCCACATCTACAGTATTGCATTACCGTCTGGGCCAACTGTAATTCATCCCAGAAAAGGCGCATCCAAAAGTCATAAACTTTGGTGTTCGCATTGTTGCTGGTCTCAACCGTCGCGATCATGTCACGCCTTTACGTCGCGAACTGGGGTGGTCCAGTGTGACGAACTGATTGTCGAGCGTGATATTGCTGCCATGCGCCACCTGATCACTGCTCCGGCAGCGTCGGAGCTGCGTGGAGGGTCGTCCGCCGGTCTGATTTGTCGGCCCGGGCACCCGGGCGACGGCGGGTGGTCAGCTTCACCTGCCCAAGGTCCGGACAGCGTTTGCCCGACGTGGCTTTTTCTACCGTGCAGCTAGCACTTGGAATAGCCACATGTGACTCAGTTTCATGTGATACATTGGTAGCGTACGGAGTCGACATTTTATGATGTAATAGGTATGATCTATTTTAAGTTTTTATTGCAGCATGTGGTGTACTT